>NW_028277966.1:0-154827 GCF_059751315.1 Micrasema longulum
TCTACGACTACTCGCTGGCGCAGCGTCACCGCGACACCCCCTCGGGCCTGTACCACCAGCACCCGCCTCCCCACCAGCACCACGCCCTCCCCCACAGCACCACCTCGTTCACTACCAGACCATGCAGCAGGAGATCATCCCTGGTGAGTACATTTTGAATTCGTTATCTTTCATATTATCAATTGACAGGTAAAACTTATTAGGAGATTCATAGTAGAGTGACTTTGCGTTGCTAAGTTCTATATTTTTAAATAATATCTTGATGTATTGCATTAAAAAAAATAACTAAATCCATTATGCGATCTGAAACAGCTGTCTATGATTGTTTAATTTCTCTGTCTAGAGTTTTGCAAGAGATTGTTGAAAGAGGTAAAATTAATAATGAAGTACAGGGGGCAGCAGCTAACTTTGCTGATTTGTATTTGGCGCCAAGCGTTGAGTGGTGGTCTTAGAAAGGTGGGGTTGGTATCATTCGAAAAGGGAGGTCCTAAAGTTTCATTTGTCACCTCAGCGGTAACCACCATGCAGACCATGGAGTGGACCAGTGGGCAGTGCGCGTTTGCTGCGGAAGCGTTCATTTCGAATGGCCGCTCCGTTATCGCCACTCAACTTGCCTTCCGCACTCATTCGTTGAAGACATAGACAATCAATAAAGATTTGTACTGTCAAAGAGTTCATTGCTGTCTATGGTTAGTTTGTTTGATTTACATAATATTTTGTATTTCTAGGTGGCGGTAGTGGGCGTCCCCCCAGCGGGCATGAAGGGGGTGGATACCCCGGTGGTGGGGGAGGTGGGGGCTACCCGGGAGGAGGCGGGGCCGGGGGTGACCCCTCCCCCTACGGCTCTCCCCAGGCTCCCCCCGGCCCGCCGCGACACAAGCCCGCCAGCCCCCCGCAGCAGACCATACACTGGAATAATTCTATCCGACAAGTAAGAAAAACAATGTAGCATTTGAAAATTGAATCATAAAATAACACAGTGTGTCCAGGCGTATGAAGAATATAGTTCTGTGTGTGAAATAGAACCAGAACCCTAGATGAGTGTTTTTGACTTGAAGGCTGCTCTTGGATAAAAATCATAAATAGGGAAATAGAGTGGAGATAAGTCTGCCTCTTAGTGTTGTGTTCGGCTCATTCGCCTATCGTGCTTGAGGTCCCGGGTTTGATTCCTGAAATGAAATACTGGAACAGAGACAGCCTGCCCATCTATCTCGGTGGTGATGTCTCGCGACAACGTTTTGTCCTACAAATTGCTGTTTACATGTAGACAACGGTTGAGTTCTGTACGGAGTGTGGTATCTGTGAAATAGCACATGGTATGATGTCGTACGGCATACACATTATGAAAATACTCTTTTGTCTCTCTCATGTTCAGACACTCTAATGAGCGTGACAGAGACAACTATAGCATTGTTTGTTGCTAATGATATGATTATACAATATATACAGATTGCTCCTGCGTTTGTCCAAACCGATCAGTAATCGGCCATCGATCAACCGAGGGAACTTCAATTTTTGTGATCCATGTTTATTTTTTGTTGGTTTTGTTAGAGTTTAGAATAAAATAAAATATGTTTGTGTAAGTTTTGCAAACGCGCCAGCACTTATATGATTAGATTAAATGAAAAATTACATTTTTACTATTAAGAATCGCAGCAAAATTCAGACAAACGCAGAAGCATCCTGTGTATATTTTATTACCATATCATTAGCAACTAACAAAGCAATAGTAGTCTATGTCACGCTCATAAGCGCATCTGAGCGCCAGAGAGACAGAGCTTATTTTTATAATGCATATGCCGTGCGATGTCATACCATGCGCTTATTCACAGATACTACACAATGAATTTATGAACGAATGTTGAAAGCATTTTTAAGTTTTGCGAACGCGACAGCTTTAAATAATCGACCACTAAGGTTGACACAAAATATCTGTTTAAAAGAAGGTTTTGCATTTGCAGTATTTTTTTGTTCCTGGACAAATTTTTACTAAGATTTTTTTGTTTTGAGAATTTCAAAGTATTGCAAATGAATAGGTATTAAATTTCTTAAAAAATAAAATATCAATTATGTTATGTAGGTTCTATTATTTTATTCAAGAATAGCTTGGGATTTTGTGCACATTCTACGTAAGCTAGGATCAATAGAGGTTAAGAGGATATGCGACGATGAGTGGTTTGATCAACAAAATCGGGGTCTCGTATTTCCGTTTTCCGCACCCTAAAACTGAACTGATTTTATTTTTTCTTAAAGAAAGAGTATCAGCTGTTTTGGCTTGTTTCGAGTTTTTCAAAAAAAGTTTTATCGGTATACCTACTGTACTTCCGAAGACGGCAGATGACACTAGATGCTCTTAAGGGCCTTTGAATGGTTCTAGTTCCTATAAAAGGCAATTGATTTACAAAAATAGACAATAGTGACACTTAAACAGTGAATATCTGTAGCGTGTAAAAAATCATCACTCTAGTGTCATAATCCAGGGAGAGAATACGGAAATACGTTTGTTTGAAGAAAAGTTAGACCGTGCATTCTTTTTAGTTACAGTGAGTTTCTATTTACTTTGTGTGGTGTTTCAGCAGAGCGGGGAGGGCTACCAGTACGGGGGCGCGGCGCCGCTGTCTCCTGCGCGCTCGCCCGGGCCACCCGCGCCGCCCACGTATGCGCAGCTACACCAGCGCCCGCCCGCGCACCACTCCCATCTGCAGCACCACTACCAGCAGCAGCCCGCCAACCCTCCGCCAGGTACGCACCCCACCCTGAGGGACCAACTGGCTTGTGGTCCCATGGTAGCAATATACACCGTAACCTCTTCTTACACTTTTTTATATGATACAAAAGTTAAATAAAAAAATTTGATTAAATTTTTTTAACAATGCGTAAAAGTATCAATATAAAGGTGTTTTTCGCACTAGAATATTTCATAGTCCTTGGACTGGTACCTGAAGCGTAAGACTGATCATATTACCTTCATGTAACAAAAAAAATATCAATATTCGTGGCGATTGGTGAACCAATGCAGTGCCCTATGCGCCATTAGGTGCGGAAAGGGAATGATGATGATGAAAAGTATCATACCTAAAATATAAATAAAACAACTTTTTTTTTTCCCACTTTTTAATATTTTTTTACCGACCGGTTTCAAAGCTATACAAGCTTCCTTATCAAGGTATGATATAGTAATGAATATTATCCTAATTTATAATTTTAACAATGTTTAAATCTAAATATTAAATCGAAACACAAGTAAAGTCTTTGTGTCATGTAGTGTTTTGTTTTTGTGAAGGTGTGAGGGACGAGAGGGGTTAAAATTCAATCCTTTGTGTTTGTATATCTAAAACTAGACGGGAGTGGACTATAGGAAATATTGTTTAATTGATTATTTATAAATTTTTTGTTAATATGTATCGCTTTTTTAATTTCTAAGTTGTCTTATTTTAATGTTTTATTTTCAAAATGTACAACCTTTAACCCAGTGTCATTATAAAAAATATGATTTTATTATATTAAGTGATTTTCAAATTCAGAAAAATTATTACTAATTTGTCGGTCGGTAATATTTTATTTTTAAAAGTGGATTAAAACAACATTTTTTAAATTCGGTTATAATAAATAACCACAAAGTTAGTGCTTCAAATATACAATTTATAAAATTGTACCATTTGTTTTCGAAATTTCCTACATTACTCTTTTACTTACTAGGCGTATAATATATCGCGACGACACAAGGAAAACTGGCCAAGTTAGAATTCTTGTTGGTTGGCAAATCAAGATTGAAGGTTTTACATAGTCACAAATTCATAGTTTTCCTATTTAGTACCCTCTTGATTTTAAGTTTCTTTTGATTTACATAGAAAAAAAATCAGGTTGTGGTCCCGTGGCTAGTGTTGCGGACTCACGGATCAGAGGTCCGAAGTTCGAACCCCACTCTACCCCAACTTGATTTCCATTTTCTAATAGTGAGTTATTCACAACTCGTTGAAAATGGCCAGCAAAATAGAAATATTTAGGTAAATTAAAAGAATGCTAATATTTCTTTTTAAAAAAAAAAGCATTAGCGATTTATTTTATTAGTATGGAAGTGTTTTATTTCCAACAGCAGATGTTCATAGACTAGATCAATATACAATGATCAATTTTGTAAAAAAATATATTAAATTATAAGACTGAATGTAAGATTGTAGTAAATGGAGATAGTTTGAAACAGGTCGAAGAATTTGTATATCTGGGTAGTATGTTTACTAGAGATGGAAATATGGACAAGGATATTGAAAGGAGGGTTAGTGCCGGTAACAGAGTTAATGGTGCCTTAAAGTCTGTCGTAGCAAATAAGTGTCTATCGCAAGAGGCTAAATTAGCAGTTCATAATGGAGTTCTGGTACCAACCGTAACGACGAAAGTAGACTGAATGCTGTTTAAATGCGATCCCTCAGGCGAATGTGCGGAAAAACAATGTATGATAGGTGCCCTAATGTCGAAATTAGAGCAGAATGCAAGGCTGAGTTAAGCATTATCGACAAAATTAAGAAAGGTCTTTTGCGATGGTTCGGTCATGTGGAGCGAATGAATGATGAAAAAACGGCTAAAAAGATTTATGATGCGAATGTGTCTGGTTGTAGAAGTCGAGGAAGGCCGAGAAAGACATGGCATGATCAAGTACAACAAATTCTTGAAAGTGGTCATGTGAAAAGTCGGAATAATCGACGTGCGTGCATGAGAAGATGTATGAATGTGAAGGAAGCAAAGGAAGTGTGCCAGGACAGAGTGGTGTGGCGTTCTATCCTCTCTGCCTACCCCTCCGGGGAAATGGCGTGATGCTTAGTTAGTTAGTTAGTTAGTTAAATTATAAGTCGACTTTGCTTTTTTTCGGTAAAAGATAACATCCACCAACTTAGTGAAAAAATCTAAAAATTGCAAAAATTTGACTTGGCCATTTTTCACTCTCTGTTCACAATATAAGAGTGCCAGTTAATACTCTTTGTTACAATTTTTAAGTATTTTGTTGTATTTCGTATGAATGAAATTAAGGTACAATAAATAATAATTTATTTTTTGTGATCCTGAATTTATTTTTACACAAGGAATTCTATCCACCATTGTTTTTTTTTAGTATACCTTTTTTACACGGCACTGCCCGGAATATATCTTCCGTGTGAAAAGAGGTTCCCAGTGTATTTCAAAGGACTCATTCAAATTAATTACATTGTAATTTGCAGCGACGTGATCGCCACGACTATTTAAATAAAGATAATAATTTATATTAAAATTGTATTGATTTATCACTTATTGTTTTCGTATTGTGTAATTTACTTTAAAATTCCATCTCAAAATAAGTGAAACTCAAATTTTCAAAAAGTGATATTATTTTAATATTCTTTATCAAAATATATAATAAATGCAACATTAGTATTTTTATTTCTTCTATCATAGAAAAGTGTTTTAATCTGTTTTAGAAAAAACATACTTAATCAAATAATATTTTTGAATGATAAAAATGTTTTCAAATTTCTAAATGCTTAATTAAACTTCACTTGAAAAAATGTGTATAGTACTTATTATTTTAGTAATTATTTTAACTGCCTTACTAAATGAAACCAACGCTTATAAATCTTATTACACAATGTAAAGAAGTAATTTTAAAACTAATTATGTAAATATTTTTTACTTGATAATTAATTAAGTAAATTAGAAAATATAAATAAATATATAATTTAAAATTATACTTTGTGTGTTTTAAAAAAAATAACTATTATTTTTAAACAAGAAGTTGTGATTCCAGGGATGTGGTCGTGGCAGGGGGGAGGCGGCGGGGGGGAGGGAGGCCCGGCCCCTCAGGGCCATCAGCCGCAGGAACTGTCCGACATGCTCCAAATGCTGGATCAGGGTCCCGGCGCTGCCTTCGAGGACCTTAATATCAACATGTTCAACACCAATTTCGAGTAATCTCCCCTCCGATGATCTGTATTTATTGCACCGCGTAAACGATTGGACAAGTGTTGCCACAATCTAGATAAAATCTCTCTACTGTGACTGAAGTGCGGTTAAGTTATATGTGTTCACTCATCGAACGCTGACTCGTACAACTCGCGCCGGTATTAGGTTTATAGCTGGTGAACAAAAACTCTCAGGAGATGTTCCATCGATACAAAGAAAATGTATAATTTGACATATTTTATAACTTGTTTTTATCGTGACGTGTGTTTTGTGAAGTGATTGTGAGAGAAGATAATATATATAAATTTTGAGATTTTTTTAAGACACGATATTTCTTTGTTTGGCACTGTGAACACTCGAGAGCATCGTGGGTATTGCCAGCGGGTGTATTGCTACTGTATACAAATATATTACGCGCATGCGGACGGCACAAACAAAACTGATAACTTTTTAGGAGTAAGAATCATCCCACATTGGATTGTATTATTATAATGACTAAGTTAAATCTCTCTGAAGCGAGATATTACATTTTATATTTGCGTTTATACATACTTCATTGACTTTAATCATTATTATTAATTGACAAAAATTAATTGTTAATTTATTTCCAAATCAAGTGCAAATTGACTACACACGAATTTTGTTTAAATTAATATGATCCTGCTTTAATACTTGCAATGAAATTTTATGTAAAAAATAAATCTTAGTTATATGAAAATATCTTTTATTATACCTCCCCTTTTAGCAACTAGTATAGTATAGAGACTAACCTCACTTTTTTGTGCTCAGTGTTGGGTCTTTCACAGTATAATTATATTTTGAACTCTAGGGGTAGTAGAACATTGGACTTAATATTCAGTAAAAGAGTTATTGGTGTGTTTCGGTCATTATCACCTCTTACAAGAGAAGATAATTATCACCCCGCACTTGAATTTTGTTACAATTTGATTGCAGATTGCCCCCGTCGATCCAGAGTTCCCGCGGAGGGTACAGTTAGTCGAAGAGGATGGAATTTTCATAAAGGTGACTTTGAGTGGCTGTACTCTCTCGTGGATGGTATCGACTGGGGCGAGATGTATAAAATATCAGATATAAATGAAGCGGTACAATATTTTTATTGTATTGTTGAAGGTGTATTTGATTCCTGCTTCCCTAGAAAATCTCAGGCTACTGGTGGGAGGTGATATCCGAAGTGGTTTTCTAGGGATATTGTTAGAAACATACAGACTAAGCATGAAATTATCATATGTAGAATTGTCACTTCCCGAGTAGAGCCATTTATTATTGATGAACAACATGGGTTCAGGAAAGACATCAGGTAGAATGTTCATATAATGACTTCGCCAAGGCTTTTGATACTGTCGACCATGATGTCTTATTAAATAAGCTGTATGAGATCGGTTTCTCGGATGGTATGTTAAAATTAATGGCGAGCTACCTCCAAAGCATAAACCAATACGTCTCCTACAGTCTATTCGCGTCAGAGTGTTTCCATACTTTATAGAGAAAATCCAAAAAAAGTTTCTGAGATATCTCTACATGAGAGAGTGCGGGTATTATCCTTGGCTCTACCCGACCGAGTTTCTCTAGGGTATGCTTGGCTACAACAGTTTAGAGACTAGAAGGAATGTCTATTTGACTACACATTTTTATCGATTGTTGCACAGTATGATCGATAATTCTGAGATTATGATGACCATTGATTTGTATGTTCCTGATAATTACCTAAGACAGCTTTAGCATAGATTGTTTCATATTCCGATATTCAGGACCAACCTGCCTATGGTTATGCCTGTTGGAAGGGCTACCGCTATGCTGAACAACATCGCTCTAGATATTGATCTGTTCCATGTATCCGAAGGGGTTTTCCGGAGCAGGATTCTCCTACTACTTTGACATGAGTCTCTTTCGTGTATTTTTTTTTTCTTTTTTATAATATGTACGTATTGAATATATGTTTGTAATGTATATGTTATATTAAAAATAAATAAATTGAATTGAATATGCAGGTGCAGTTAGAGTAAAAGTATTTTTATAATTTTGAGAGAAAAAGAATCTGTTCTTAAATAATAATAAATACAAAAAATCCTATGTCAAGACAAACTCAATTAGTGAAAGAGTTGGTTATAATTATAATTTTCCCGCAAAACATAACAATTTTTTCCAAGATTCAAAATTCAAAATTAATGGGGATTTTTTCCTCAAAATGTAAACATAATGTCTAACATTCGATCAACCCAAAATCAAATTTCAATCAATCTTTAAAAACAAGCCTAATTAACACCATACCCACTTTTTCAAAATAACATTGTGAAGGGCTTTCCATATGCAAGTACAAATGATTTGATTAAAATTAAACAATTTTGTTGCTAACCACTATTTTTTTTTCCGACCGGTTTTGAAGCTACATAAGCGTCCTTATAAAGATACAATTTAGTCATTATACTTAGTAATTTAGTAATCATACTAAATTTATTTTTATTTTAATGATAATGAATAACCACAAAGTGCTTCAAACATAAAATTTTGGAAATATTTTACATTACATGCGGAGACAAAATGAGTTAAAGCTGCGTACAGACCAGCACAACAGAAGGGATTTATTGGCGCTCGTTCGTTCTAAATGGCAGCTCTGCAAAGGCCAAAAAAGCATTGTTGCAAGAATTCACAATCCGTAGCGCTGCAGTTTCCCAATTATTGCTTGATAAGCCAACAAATACTTATAGACGTATTTCTGAATGCAAAGGCAATGGTAGCCAACACTGAGTGTTGCACGCAGCATAAGACACAAGGACACCCGTGATAAGTGATACAGGTATCAATAATTTAATTTACAAATATATTTAGGAAACATTGATAAAAATCACAAAAATAGTAATACATATTCTCTTCACCAACTTACATTATATCGATGACTGCTCTCCACAATAAAGTTCTTCCTGTTATTGTTGGGATATTGATTTCCATTCATTAATCACAAGTGTTGCAATAATATTCATAGGAACATTGCTGGAAATTAGAAATAGCTGAATTTTAGTTATATAATATATTGCATGTAATTTGGGCAATTTCTTAATTGCTGTAATGCATTATTTTGTAAGGAAACTATATACAATTAATAAGTGACATTTTGAGAAGATGGATTTTTATTGCTGTTTTCGAAAAAGCCTATTGTAAAATTTTGTGAAAACTGTCACATATTTTTTAAGCAATTGGAATAAAGGTAGAGAAAAAGGTTTACAACCTTTTGCCGGATTTATGGAAAAATGGAAAAGCTGGAGGGTTGTGAAGTTGAAGAAAGTGTTGACCTCGCTCTTCTATGACATTGGTTGTAGGGAGTCAGAGAGGTTAATGCGGAAATGATATATAAAAAGGGAATGAATGATATGAGGAAATGAATGCCGTGAATTGGAAATTCCGACTAGATGGTGAAAAATAAAATATTTAAAAAACATAAAAACAAATAATAACCAAAAAGTATCGCCTACATCGAGTAACATTGTGTATCCTTTTTGTATATATGTATTAGCGCTCACTTTGTTAATTTTATTTTAAAACACTCGCACAGTAAATTTCAACACATTCTGAGCACTATAACCCGTGCCAACTTGGGACCAAACATTTTACAAGTTGCACGAAAGAAGTGGCACTCGGTTTGTTTGGCAGTTTAATGCAATCTATATTCTTAGTTGGAAAGTAAAACCACCAAATTACGTGTGCAAAATTACCATCAACTCAACAATCTTTTATTATTATTAACCTTTAATGAAAGTGCAAATTTTTCTATATGTGAGTGCATATTTTAGGGAAAAGCAAGAATTCTTATAAAAATCTATATCTCGTGTGAAAAAACACATGGATATTAATCATATTTAGCGAGCTGCACAAAAACAGTAAGAAATTTCAGATGTTTATAAGTGCTGCGTCGCGAGAATTTTTTTTTTAATACATTTGATAACTTATTATATAAATATCCGCATACCCCAATGCCCTCAAAATAATGAAAATAGGGGATGATAAAATATTCTTACGACAGAGAAAGCAGTGTGGAAGTACTAGGCCGAAATATTCTATTAAAAATATTCGTATGCAGATTAGAAAAGACAGCAGAAACCATAAAATCTGATTTTCTGAATGATCTGGCCAAAGAAATCACTGTTTGTTTGGATGGCAAATTGATACCTGGATTGAATGTCAAAATTTCTATAGAAGAATGACTACCGATTCTTATTTCATTTGAAGATAAGGCAAGTTCTTGCAGTACCAAAACTGGATAGTTCAATTAGCAAATACCAAGCCACAGCTTTTTTGAACACTTTTCAATGAAAAGGTGCAAATAATGTGATGTGACACCACAGCTCAAATACAAGCCGCTTGAATGGACCATGTGTGCTTTTGAAACAAAAGCTAGAAAAAGAGCTTTCACTCTTTACGCTAGTCACCATCATATTTATGAACTGGTTCTTGAAAACGTATTTGTAACCGAAATTTCATCATCATCATCAGCTCGATAGCCCTGGGTGGGACTTGGCTGAATCCAGGAGTCTTCTCCACTCCTGCCGGTTTGCTACCTTTCCTCTCCAGTTCCTCACTTCCAACATTTTGGGCCTTCCTGGTCTTCGTCGTTCTTGTGGCACAGATAGAGTTAGGCGTTTTATAGGGTTTAAGCTTTCTATTCTAATTATATGGCCAGCCCACCCTAAGCGCGCCTTGATGGAGGTAAACAAAAATTTACCAAGTTATTATTATATATATAGCCCGGATATTTTGCTATTCAAAATATATAAAGACTCTCGGAAAAACATTGATTCTACGAAGATGCAAATGATCACTTTTTGTAAATCATTATTTTATTGTCAGTAATGGCGTCATTTTTAGATTTATGTTTTTTTATTATGAAAAAAAAAAAACAATTTATATTACAAGCAGGTTTGAACAAATTTTTCGAGGAAATAGCCATTTAAGCACTCTTAGATCAATTTAGTCAATGAATAAACCAAAATAAAGATTGTAGCTAACTTTAAAAAAATGGAGTTTATCTGATTTCAGGAAAAAATATGTTCCACCGAAGGAAGAAATTTCCAGCTGTTTGTATTGTACGTAAAATGAAATGTTTTATTTGTATTTTGGAATAATATTTTATGTATGCATGGAGCCATAGTAGTTTGAAAAAAATTGGGGGGTATGCATTTGAATATAAAAAACTCAATATAAGGGAAACCCTAATATAATATAAATATATATGTGTGTATTGTAAGTTTCTATTATTTTATTTGTCTCCCCTTTCTTTAAAATAAATTAACAAGTAAATGATTATGTATTAACAATTATCGACAAAATTAAGAAAGGTCTTTTGCGATGGTTCGGTCATGTGGAGCGAATGAATGATGAAAGAACGGCTAAAAAGATTTATGATGCGAATGTGTCTGGTTGTAGAAGTCGAGGAAGGCCGAGAAAGACATGGCATGATCAAGTACAACTAATTCTTGAAAGTGGTTATGTGAAAAGTCGGAATAATCGACGTGCGTGCATGAGAAGATGTATGAATGTGAAGGAAGCAAAGGAAGTGTGCCAGGACAGAGTGGTGTGGCGTTCTATCCTCTCTGCCTACCCCTCTGGGGAAATGGCGTGATGGTTAGTTAGTTAGTTAGTTAGCCTAGCTTGGAATGGAGTATATACCCTTGTAAGCTAGGCAAAGTTTTTTGCAGATACACTGATTCTCTAATGCATTGTGGATAATAATTCTATCGACTACTGGAAGTTTATCATTTACCATGGCAATTTCGACTTTCTACTTATTTACAGTCCAATAAAGTTTATCTTTTTGAAGCAGGTATAAAAAGGAGCAATTACCATATTTTCAAACTGGGTACAAACAAAATAGTATTGTAAACATAATATTTAAAGCTATTAGTTAAAAATACACTCTTTTCAGAATAACATAATAATTTGTCATTTTCCTAATTAGTCGAGTAGATTCTGCATATTCCTGTTCCTTTTCAGTAAGTGACGTGGCACCAGATCCAGCCCTTAGCGTTGTCGCCTGTTATGGTGAAAGAATATTGAGAAACGTCTTTATACTTACTATGTGCATACATAAAAACAAAAACATACTTCAATTTACAACAGTCTGAAGATGCCTGATAGAAGGTGAAAGCAATAATTGGTCAAATAAATAAGTGGAAGTGTACCAAGTATTTTAATTTATAAGTTAATACCTGATCAACAGAATTATTCACTGTCTTTTGATTTTGGAAAATATCACTTATCATGTATGATAGATTTTATAGCCAAGATCCTCAATATGACAATATCTTCAGAATACTAAAATTTATGTATGTATGGAAGAATTGAAAAAATATGGATCTTTGTACATGGGTTGAATAGTGAATTTCAAACGAAGTGTTCAATAAATTAATTTACCTACTAATATGAGATCATAAGCTCCGTAATTGCCTAAAATTTCATATTTCACTCTCTAAGAGATTTTCTGTCTGTTAAAATAACTTTCATAATGTAATTGAAAATAATCAATGAATTGTATAAAGGAAAAATAAACTTAATAATTTAAAAATACACAAACAAAAACTTTTAGTAATCATTACCTGACTACAGATGTCAACTAGACACTTGTTTAGACAGCAATTCAATGAATCAACTAGCATTTGACAAATATTACTTTCCAGTTCGGTCTTGTAACATCCATTATCTTTAAGATTGAGGGGTGGACATACATTATTTTTAGAATTGATATCAATTGGTTTGGAATTTTTCTTTACTGTTTTGCCATCTTTTGGAGATATTTTTGTTTTTACTTGTTTATCTCTTTTTTCAACTTGTATGGTTTTGACCTCTTTTGGAGTTATTGTTTTATCTTCTTTTTTATCCTTAGGTTTATTGTTTTCTTTTGGTGTTATTTGTTTATATCCCTTGCTATCCTTGGGATTATGGTCTTCTTTTGATATAACTTGTTTATCTCCTTTTCCATCCTTGGGTTTATGGTATTCTTTTGATATAACTTGTTTATCTCCTTTTCCATCCTTGGGTTTATGGTCAACTTTTGATATAACTTGTTTATCTCCTTTTTCATCCTTGGATTTATTGTCTTCTTTTGATATTACTTGTTTATCTCCCTTTTGATTCTGAGATTTATTATCCCCTTTTGATTTTATTTTGTCTGCTTTTTCACCTTTGGGTTTATTAATCTCTGTAGGTTTTATATCCTTACTTCCATTTTCAACTTTAGGTTTATTCACTTCATTTGATATTTTTTGTTTATTTTCTTTTTCAGCAACCGGTGTATTTTTCTCGTTATTTTTTGCATTTTCTTCTTGTTTTATACCTGCATTTTTATAAGGGCTAGTTTTTTTTCCTTCCGTTTTAGATGTTCGAGCAGTTTCAACAATGTTTTTAGGGGCTGTAGATTCATTTATGGGTAAACTGCTTGAGGTTTGATTTGTCTCAGAAACTGGACTAGGTTCAGTGGATGTACTTTGTTCTGCAGGTGCACTTGGTATAGAGCAAGAAGTTTCATCCAGTGTGTTACAAGTACAGGCTTTACTACTCAAAGTTTGGTTTAGATTGGGATTTCTGATGTCTGATTCTACGATTGGTTTCAAATCAATTTGAGCTTTTAAATTTTGATGACGAGATTTTATTTCATCCAAACGTTTCATCAAATCAGAGTTCTCCTTTGTTGAACATTCGCAGGTTTTTATAACAGGTAGTTCTGTTTTTGGAATTTCTAACTTTTTATCACAACAAAATTTTACTTCAGATTTCTTTCCTGGTTGTTTGTGTGTGCATTTACATTTTTTACCAATTTGTTTAACTTTAGTACAATCTTCTGATGCATTAAATAAACTTTGAGTTTTTAATTGATTCTGCAGAGATTCCAGAACAAGGTCTTTCTTGACAACCTGTTCCTGAAGCAACATATTTTGTTCGTCAACTCGAACTTTCTGCTTTAGTAATACATCTGATATTTCTATTATTTGTTTTTCCAGGATGAAAACCTATTTAAAAAATATTAAGTGCGTGTTTTTTACTATGTAGAAAATAAAAATATGTAAATGATTGGAAATATTAAACAGTTTAATCATACAAAAAAATTAATATTTTACACATTTGGAAAAACAAGATTTATTATTAAGGATGATAGTATGGAAAATGAAGAAAAGGGTAAGTGCCGTGAATAAAGTGAATGGTAAATGTTTCAAAATATTTGTATATAACCACAGACCGACTATTCTATGTCTACCGGTTTCGAGACGTGCCCGTCTCTTCGTCAAGACATCAATTAAACTAACACACAAAACCCACTATAAATCGTCTTCATAGTTGTTGCACAAAAATGTAAAACCAACATGCCGATTTAAAACTACATGCTTTTAGTAGGCAACCCTTACATGCGCTGATTATAGTTTTTGAAAATATTTTATGTTGTGGGAGTCTAACATCTGTCCTAGCCACTGAATGTCCTAGCATATAGATGCTTATCACAGGTGGTTAAACTAATAGTTCATGCAGTGGAATCAACTCTAATGCATGGAAGCAAATCATGGAGTTGGAGAAAAATTATTGAAAGATGGCTGAATGATGTTGTAATTTGAACTTCCAAGCGGAAATGGGATAAAATTATGTCAGATAGGTGACTAAATGATTAAATGACAATTATTACCTCTCGCATCAATTCACATTTGACAGCTTCTTGGTAAGCTGGAGTCAAATTATTATTCAACATATTAACTGCACAAGCGCAACTACTGTCCAATTCTTTGTTGATTGTTTCGCATTTTGTTAAGTCCTCTTGAATGCACTCCGTCATCTGCTCTCGCGTTTCACTTTTTTTCTAAATGCAATAATTACACATGCAAGAATACACAAGAAAATGACATTGTGTAAGTGTAATTTCCTATAATTTATATCACTCTTTCAGTTCATAGGCCATTAAAAAAATGATTTACTTTAAAAATAATGCAACAACTTATATTTAACTGAAATAAACATAACTGTATGTTTTAAACTGATTAATTTTTTTCATTTTCAGTATTTTTCCTTTTTGTTATCAATAAAAAAAAACACGTAAAAAAAAACCACCATCAAAAGGTTCACTGTTTAAATTATCTCCATCATTTAAAAAAATGTTACTTATCATTGTAGGCCCAACATTATGGATAACTAATACAGGGCCATTTTCATAATATAATAATTAGCTTTACAAATACATATGGATACTGATTTTAATTTGTATTATGGATAACTTATAATAGCGCATCCGAAATCCTAATCAACCGAGGCTCAAAAAGCCGATTAACTGAGGCTTGTTGGGCCGATTTAATAAGGCCAAGAGGACAGATTCATTAATGCCTGTAAGGCTGATTTCATAAGGCCTTGGCAGGCTTGGAGGACAGATTAATTTAGACCAAAAGAGCCGAATTTATACCGGATACCGGTTACTGTCACCAACAGCTGACTGTTAATATTTTAAATTACAGAATTTTCACTATTCAATTTTAATAGCTTAATAACTCAATGTTTCGCCAGATATTTCATATATTTATTTAATTTGTGTTGTTTTGGTAACATTATTTCGAGTGACAGATTATTCTTTATTACCTTCATTTAGATTACTCCGAACAACAACAAAAAAATATATGAAGCCTAAAGAGGCGATATTTCTATTTCCGAGAACCTAAACAACCGAGGACCGAAAGGCCGATCAACTGAGGACCATATGGCTGATAAATCGAAGCCCACAGAAGCAATAACATGAGGGCTGAATTTTCTAGCAAGTAACAGTCAGCGATAGCCGACTGTTGCCTGCATGTCTCTAAATATTGTTTGAAAAAAATTGAAAACCGATCAACTTGTTCCTGGTGTATTAAAAGGAAATAAAGTTAGTAGCAAAGAAAAACACAAGCATTTATAAAAACTCACTTCTGTATTTAGTTGTTCATACATATATTTCCATTGCTTTCGTTCAGTTTCTAGATGATCCGTAATTTTTTCACTTTCTGAAATCTTTTGCACAAAAGCCTTTTCTACTGCTGCCCATTTCTCATCCGCCTTGGAAAGAGTAGCGAGGAAGGCAATTTCTTTCTTTCTCAGTTCATGAATTTTATGTTTCAACTTTAGCTCGTTTAGTTTTAGACCTTCTATATGGTCTATTGCAACTTGCTGACATTTACAAGTACCCAACTCCTAAAAATACAGATTAAAAAATATATCACAAATGCCTAACTCTGTTTTCACATTTTGTAGAGTTTTTATTATTTAATTAATATTTATACCCCTTCACAGTCATCAATATCATCACATCCACCTCTTAATCTCATATATGTACAACTTTTCTTCCGTTCTTCTGGGCACAGTTCCATATTATTTTAATATGTTTCTATTTGTAGAAAATCACCAAATACACTGCAATACAATAAAAAAATTAACATTTATATTTCGACAATATTTTGAGTGCCTACCAATCTCTTTTGATATTTGTATTATATTATATTTTTGATAATTATTTATTTATAAGAGAAAATGATTTTTAACAAAAAAGTTGACTGTTTTTTTTTACTCTTAACAAACAGAAAGTAAGTACCTTCTTATCATTATTTTGAAGCCACTATGATTTTTAAAGATTTTCTATTATAAATCTCCACCATAATTTCGTACGTGTGATGTCATCAGTTATGTGGGAAAGGTGAACAAACATAATTTGTACTTTTTATTTAGCCAAATTTGCTATCCATAATTCTGAAATATAATATAAGGTAGTATGTGATAGTAGGCATTGTATTTAATTTCTGAAACTAAAATAAGGTATGTTGTCAAGCACAATCAATTTTTAAAATCGAGCCCAGATGATTTTTTGACCATTAGGTACTTCTAGATTGCAAAAAGCTGGTGATATCATGGAAAAATATTAAAAAACCGAACTCTGATTCTGTAACTACTTCGATTTGTAAATTTATTTGTATCGTATGTAGCGGGAAAGAGAGCCAAATATGAGTTTGATGGCGTGAGATGGATATATGAGAAATAAACAAACTTATGAACCGAAATTGTGATAGAATAAGGCTCAGTGTGCACCATGAGATGTATAAAAATATGTAAAACGCATTTGTCTTGAGTAGAATGTAGCATTCTATTTTTTTAACAACCCCTAGATAGTTTAGTTTTACCCCATGGATACCAAAAGTTTTTTTAAGGTAATGAAGTTAGTACAAATAAAATGATTTAATACCAGTATTTTGCTATCTTTATAATCCTATCTTCACCATTTTGTTGTAATTACTACCAGTAGGGTATTCTTTTTGTGCATGATCATATTTTTTTATGAATAATTTTATAATACTTTAACTCCTCCATTACAGTTTTTCATTGTTATCAAATTTATTAACCAATTTTAAGAATGATTAAATTGAATATTGTTTATCATTAACTTTTATAATTATTTTCTTGTCTGTAAAGGTACATAATAATTTTCAAATCATAATAAAAAAAAAACAATATTATTTAAGAATAAGCCAATTTGAAAATGGAATATACTTTTGAAAATATTATGATAGTGCAGTACCTACCTAGCTCAAAGTAAGAACAAAATAAGGTACCCACGTATTTGATTTATGCATAATACAAAAAATGTATTTATATTTAAATAAACGCGAGAGGAACGCGGATTGATTTACAATGCTAAAATTTACATGTGACTCTGAACTTCATCGACGGTACACAAGTCAAGAGGGGAGTCGTTTTAAGTATCTAGGCCAGCGGTCGGCAATTAGTGTTGGTAGATTCTCTTTGGGGGCCATACGATCATCGAGGTCGCTTGTGCGCGTGGGAGTCAAACACAACTGCTTTCAAACTAATGTACCCAACATACAATTAATTAACTGTAACAATTTCATTTCATTTCATTTTTTTTTTTGCACCACAACAGGCCAGGAGGCCCAATTACAGTGGTGAATTACATTACAGAACAACCAGGCTTGAGAAAATATTTGATCAATAAATAAAACTGTGTACAATAAATTAACTATTGTACCCAACATACAATTAAAGAATTGCGGTGATGAAAGAATACAATTTGCCATTACTTTTTGTACAAAACATGCCGACTACAACACTCACTACCCTGAACATTCTGATTTACAATTGAAATCTTGATTGATGGCCGGGCCGCATGTACTACTGTGGTTAATTCAAGAACTGAACAGGAACAGGGGAGTACTTTATGCTATATACGTAATGAAAACTGTGAAAATGAGTCCGGTATTAGGAGAAAATATTGAGCTTATTGTACACCAGTCAACATGTTGTCAAGGAGATTCTTTTTATGTTCCCTGGAGATGAAAAACAAGTTTTTCAGGTCTATGGATGCAGCAATACACCAGCGAGCTGTGGCGGAAATTTGTTAGGTTTATTAAGTTTAGTATAATAATGGTTATAGAGCCCTACCCAAGCTTTCAAGACACTGCAACGTAAATGGGATATTTGCTGCTGTAAGACGTCCACACTGGATGGACTGGTGCAGCATCATATAGCAGGCTTCAAGAGAAAGGCTGGGGATAAGCCTAAATGTTGTAATCAACCAACTTGTGAAACACTACTGGAATTTAGTTTGTGGCAGCATTGGAGTAAGATCTCATTTATTTATTTCATTTCATTTATTTATTTTTTAGTTACATGGAGAACATTACAGAGTATCCAATTCATTCTCAATACATTTCAAAATATACACATCAGATTTACAAATAGAAAAGAGAGAAAAAAAAGTCATGTAAAATGGACATACATTTTACAATTTGGAAATCGCCTTCTTAAGGGAAATCCGACTGTCATGAAATATATCGATATCCGAGGTGAAACGATTGCTCTACCTACTGGCATAACCATTGACAGGTTGGTTCTGCATCGTGGTAGGTAGAACAACCTGTGTTGCCTTTGTCGAAGATAGTTTTCAGAGACAAATAGACCGAATTCATTCAGAATATCGGAATTATGTATGCGACTACCAATGAGTTGAAAAAAGTGAACACTCAAATAGATATCCCTTCTCCCCAACAATGATGAGTAGCCCAGCATCCAGCATTCCTAGTAAGAAGTCAGTCGGGAAAAGCCACGGGTAATATCCATACTCCCTGAGATACAGATAACGCAGATTTTTTTTCTGCACTCTCTCTATCATCGAGGAATATGTGGTTTCATTTGGCCACCAAATGATGGAACTTAATTCCAAGCGGCTTCTTACCAAGGAATTATACAATGTTTTCAAAACCTGTATATTTGAAAAAATCTTGGCATTTCTAAGAACAAATCCAAGCATTTTAAGGGAGTTACTGCATAATGATATTATATGTAGATTAATTGATAACTTGGTGTCAAACAGCACCCCGAGATCCCTGGATGTCGAAGCTCGTTCGAGCTTTACTCCATCCATGATATAATTTTTTTGTCCTAGCTTTAATTTTATTCCAATTGTACCTGTGTGTATTATAAGGAAATGTGTTTGCCATTGTTGAATGGACTAAATAAGTCCATGATGCTAAAGTGTCACAAGTCTTAATTTATATTTTACTTTTTAATCTATTACTACCTTAAAATACACTTTAATTTATTATTGTTATTTATGTATTATTTTTATACAAATAATGTTTTAATATTTTTCTTTATGTACCTGTACGTACTTATGATATAGCTGGTTGGATTTTGCACTACCTCTCAATGGATCGCTCTGAATATTGATCTGTTCCATGTATCCAAAGGGGTTTTCTGGAGCAGGATTCTCCTACTAATTTGACATGAGTCTCATTCATGTATTTTTTAAAAAATATGTGCGTATTGAATATATGTTTGTTATGTATATGTTATATTTAAATAATTGAATTGAATTGAAAAATGCAGTTGGAATAAATAATTTCCAGGGATCTATTTTCTTGGTTTTAAAAATATAAATATATTCATCTAGAAACAAAACTGAAATTTGGGATTAAACATACCTACTTTCCTGACTGTCCAAAATATAACTATTAAGTGCCCTGACTCTGCATGGAGTCGTACCAGGTTCACTGGCATGGGTCGTTCCTGGTCATATCACTATAATCTGTATCTGTAATTAACTAAGTGTTGAATGTTTAATTATTACCTATATCTGATATTGTTCATATGGACATATCATAACCCCTGCAAATATCTAGACCTTCATGTACAGACTTTGAGATCTACTAGTTTTGATCATTTATCTTTTTTCAGACTTTTTAATGTGCACTGCGTACTACAAACCAGGTTGATGACCATCTAATAATATTAAAATAACATTATTAATAGTAATGAAATACAACCAATGTAATAAAGTGTTTTATTTGTATTTGTTCTCCTAAATATACATAATATCTACACTCAATAATAATATTGAATAATTTAAAGAATTCATATTATTATAAATTGGAGTTTTTCTCGTCAGGTTTTATTTCCTCTTCTAGTGTGTCATTTTCATGAAGTTCATCTATTACAATATCTTCTTTGGAAATTCGAATAGGTAATCTATCACCCCACTTACTACTCTTGGCACATCTATATAAAGATTTTCCATGTTTTCTTGAAGTTAAAATAACTTCAGATAAACTGGCATCAGCGCAGCACATTCTACAAATGACATGCTTAGACCGACACAATACCGGTCTGACGATTCGGGGCCAGTTGGCGTTATCTTCCGCTGGACGATTACCTTTGCGAAGAACAACATAGGAAAACAATTCGTTCTCTTGTATAGTTTTAAAAGACAGTTTTAATTTTTCGTAAGATGTAGAGAAATTGCACGGAGTGTTATCTTGCAGGAATCTCGGACATTGTAGATCATGAGAGCAAGGTGAATACACGTGTCCAACGAGAGGACCTTCTTTATACTCAAGAATGAAATCCCTGGCTTCATTTATCAAGGAATATCCCGCATTGGTGCCTTGTTCCACCAGAATCAAGAAGTCTTTGGCTTTCCTCCATAAATTCAGTACAGTTAGCAATCTGTTTTGGGCAGATGGAAGTTCGAAGAGAGAATAAGCACTCAGCACAATGTCATAAGAAGTAGGAGTAGCAGGTAAAAACTGCCTTTGGAAAAACTTTTTCAGTGGGAGAACCCCATCTTCTTTGCCATCACACAATATTAACCTTGCCAAGTCGTTCATGTCGGGTGAAGTATCCACAGTAAAGCATTCTTGCAAAGAATCTTCCCAGAACTGCCGCGCTACCCATGTCCCAGTCCCCACTCCGGATCCAAAATCAAAAAAGTTATTAGGGTGAAAATTTGGATCTCTGTTTTTAATTTCTGTAAATATTCTATGAATGACCGCATATTCAGGAGCTGCTCGGCCAACTAAATATTTTAATGACATGTATTTGTCATACGGAACAGCTTTC
Organism: Micrasema longulum; assembly: GCF_059751315.1. NCBI lineage: Eukaryota > Metazoa > Arthropoda > Insecta > Trichoptera > Brachycentridae > Micrasema > Micrasema longulum. The sequence continues at coordinate 21,346 of NW_028277966.1, forward strand.
CAAGTATACATTTTTTCTTTAATCAACTTGTTAACTATATTCTCACGTTTCGTGATAAGTGTTTCGATTTCTTTATCAGTTTTACCGGTGAAATCTAATTGTTCTTTTTCATCCAATGACTCGATAATTTCATCCCTTTTTTTACGTGCTTGCTTTTCTTCAGCAGGCGGGTGACGACTTTTAAGGTAGTTTACTAAATCCAAACTGTCATTTAAAATTGTTTTTATTGGTGTATCTTTCAATGCACATATTATTGCATCCGTAATTTTTGGAGGAAGACTTATGTTGTTGGATATGATAATTCCGGGATGTTTTTTTGGATGAAGTGTACCTTTTAATACATTACAATCAACTGATTCCTCTAACTGAACAGAAATTTTCGTTTTAGTAACATAACATCGGTAAAAACCATTAAAAAAAATCTTTGCGTTCTTCATAATGTATAAAATAACCTAATAAGTAGACTTGAAATAGATTCATACAAGGGAATGAAGACTTCAACTTTAAAGGGTCATAACATTTTTTTGAATAAACATACAGATTCACAGATCGATACAGGAATAAACTCAATAAACGCGCTTGAAGATTAAATTTGAAATGTCAATTCGTGTCAAACGCCGATCTAAATAAAAATATAACCTCTAAAATTTCAGACTTGTCTCGTCTTGACTCTTGACAGACAGGTCCATAGAATACATATAATGAAGATATCTGTAGTCTGTGATGTATAGAATCCAGAGAAAATGTTCTTCTTTTTCTTCGTTTTTTCATGGCCTTTCACATCTCAACTCGGGTGTTCTGGCCAGTGTCGAGTGTTTTTTTTTTTTTTTTTACATATTTACGCATGTGTTGGTAATATTATATATACAAGTTAGCATGTTAGTATTTAATATAATATATACATATAATACTATGACATATTTACAGCTTTACACCATTTATAACTAGATATTTATATGGGATTTTAAATACACGTTTATTGGGTGGGGACAGGAAAGTTAGAATATGAATAGGGAATGGGATATTAATATCAGACAGGTCGTATAGGAAATAAGGAAAACAATTATTTGTGGGGCTTCCAAAAAAAATTGATTTCAATCTTCCTTATCTAGCTGACATTCGCAAATGGCAAAGTCCCGGACATGGATTCTGAACAGGTGAGAACCATTGAAGCAGTGTTCAATGCGCATTCTGCATATGGAGGATGTCTTAAACTTGTTCAGAATCACTTTGGGAAACCAAGGCTTTTCTGTTACATTTGGCTTCAGTTGGAAAAAATATCTACCCTTGGCTTGGGAGGAGGCTACTCAATATTCTTGCCATGTGTGAAGTTGCTTCTCCTTCGTCATAACAAGGAGATCACCTAGTGGTGGTAAATTTTACTATATAGGGAGAATCCCCGGAGTGGACCGCCTCCTTTGCTAACGCTTCCACTTTTTCGTTCCCAGGAATACCACAATGGCTAAAGATCCATGACATAACAATGCTCTTATTAGATGGCTCTGATAAAGAAAGAAGAAATCGAGTTTCTACGCAGAGCTCATCCTCGGAATAAGAGGATGGAGGGGATTTGATTTTTTGTAAGGCACTCAAGGAATCCGACAGGATTAGGAACTTGCTATATTGTGTGCTTAAGGCGTACTTGACAGCTTCTCGGATTTCGATACATTCCGAGTTAAATACAGATGCATTCTTGCGCAATTTGTACAATCTTTGAAAGTTGTTGTCTTCAAAATATATAGCCGCACCCGTACGGGTAAGCGAATCTGACCGAGATCCGTCAGTATAAATAATTTTCCAACCTATCCATCTTGACGACCGAATACGGTTGAATGTACGCCGGGGCTGTAGGTGGCTTTCGACTCCAAATGTGAGTTCAATACTTGGGGCAAAAATAGAAGCTTTAAATGGAGTTTACTTTAATTAGAACAACACTATCGTAACGGGGAATTAAAATAGAAAAAAACACATGGCGAAGTAACTTCTATAACACATATTCGATATGGCACCAGGAAGGCGCGATCTTCTATTTAAGTTTCCATTCAACAGATATTTCCGCTTTCTCTAAGTTAGCAGAGAGATGGACAGCTTCCTTCTATTCATACGCGCGAACGCGGAACTTGATTTTTTACAGCCTCAGAGATAATCAATCTCATCTTAATTTTTCTCAACCTCGTCGCCACACTCTCTAAAATAACCAGACTACCCCACAAAAATACGTCTTTTTTCATTTTTCCATGTATTCTCTCCGCGATAATGGGTCGTTCCTGATTGTGTCTTTATAAATTGCGTTTCTGTCCCCATTAAATGTACAGACAAGGTTACTAAAAAATAAATTCCAATTGAGAGTCATGAGGAGGAATGACAATATTTGACAAAATCCCTTCATATAATTTGTCAAACTCTCTGCGAAAGGGGCTATGAAGCCAATATAATAAAAAACCCAGTTTATGAGCGAAACCAACACCACTAGTAGGTATTGGCGAAGCCGATAGGAAAATTCTAAACCTTAGGGTATTACTCTAAGCTCTAAATCCTAAACGGTATTCTGGTATCTAAAGGAAGTGCTTTCTGCGTGCACAGATAAAACAATGTTGTCATAATATATTAGTACTAAATTACATTTTAATTTTACATATTAGTTTTGTGTATCATTTACGATCGGTAGTGACATTTCTGAACATGAACAAATAACGAAATAACAGCTGACGGACATGTTGGGCGAACGGCTGTCACTTAGTTAATTGAAATTATGTTTACTTCTAATTTTCCAAATTATATGCGTCATGGAAAATTATTAATTTAAGTGTTCGCGGAATTCGTATGTGTGCTGCATTTGATATAAATAATAAAATTATTTGACAGCTAATCTTATAATAGTATGTGTTAGAAATGGCTCAATCAACTCTAACTCCTCAGGAGTTTATTCAAAATGCTTTCTCGCCTATGGTTGCTGTTATGAATAGTCCTTCAGTGGACTTGATAACCCAGAAAAACAATCTTAATTTTGTCGAACTTCTTCAACCGTTTAGTCGGTTAAGCTGTGAAGGTTACATTGTTTATTTATGGAGTGCCTTTAATCTTTGCATTGTTGATTTTATGTTAACAAATTATTTTTTTGTTTGTTTTAGGATACATAAAAGATCCAGCTGGTATTCACTATTCTGTGCGAAACCTTAAGCTGACGATATGTAATGTGAATACACGACCACCACAGCCTATTTTGGCTCGTAAATTTTTAAATGAATCAGTCAGTAATTCTTATAATGATAAAACAGTTAATTTGCAATTTGGTATGTTACATTTCTATTTATGCCGGTAAATAAGTTTGACTAGGGATACATTCAAATTGTTTAATCAATTTCAACTGTAAACGAGCTAGAATTTTAATTAGTGTTGTAGCTAAGGGTATATTAACCCTTCCCTTACTGTGCTGAAAAGAGCTGTGTAGTCAATACACTTCAAATGAGGGATTTAAAATCTGTTTTAAATATAATCACTAAAAACATGAAAAAAACCATTTGCTAACGCTCACAACGCGAGCAAACGGTCCACCCTTACCGGAGCTCTGAGAGCAACTGAGCATTTTGCAGCAGTTGTACAGGCTGGCCTGCATCACGTGTGAAATTGTCTCCCTCACTCGCCAGCATATATCTATAGCATCGAGTATGAGATGTAAAGAGTGTTCGAGACAGTCGTAATTCGTTTTTAAAATTTCATTGCTGTGATAATACCACACATTGGAAAGCTTTTAATCTCTGATTTCTGATAAAATGCTTTTTCTGTGCCCAATAACTATTTATTATTTAATAATAAAATATTTCAACCGATACGTAAATGTATAATGAAGGAATACTGAAAATCTTTAGTCAGCATTTATTATATTTACAGAGATACGAAAGTTATTATATGCAATGTGTACTCGCTACATATCACCGGGAAGAGAGGCATATTATACTAAATTTATTATTTAGACAATTATGATCAATCCTTGATGAATGTTTGTCAGTGCATTTATAGGACTAACATTTCATAATAATCATATTAACTATTTGATCTGCCTAAACACTATGTTCTTCTTTGTGAGGTGAAATAAGATATAATTAATATGATTCCCGTGGAGTTATTTTCAACTAAGTTCTCGATATCTTTTCTGACAGGTTAAATCCTGAAAAATGAAATAGTGGGGATAAGTTCGCCTCGTTGTATAGTGCATTTGCCTACCATTCTTGGGGTCCTGGGTTTGATTCCTGGCAGGGTGGACGTGAAATATTGGTTTTAAGGGTGGTTCTACACTGCAATATTTCAATATTCCTGAATCGGCCCCTGAAGCGTTTGACTGATCACCTTACCTTCCATGCAACAAAAAATATCTAGATGCGCTGCAATACGTTATTTTCACAAATTGTGAATAATGTTAAAAATAAAAATGTTTTTAGTGTGAATTTTTATGATTCTAATAATGTCAATGTATTCAAAAAAAGTTTTCATTTATAATTTTCGGGTTTAAAAATGAGCACATACAAAACGATTTGCAGTTGTCATCCCGTCATTTTGATGTCATGCGTTATGGTTGCAGATTGCGCTTCTAACAAACATTGCATACAAGTTTGGTGCCAAAATGTCATGTGAAATGTCTGGTTTTTGGATAATTCAAAATATGCATATTTTAAACCCTTGCAGAAAATTTGACCAATATCGCATGAAATAATATCAGTACCATTATCATTGTAATTTTTTTATTAAAAAAATTATAATAAAAAACGTAAAAATACCCTATTGGAGTGCCAATGCAGTAAGTACCCTATGTACCACTGGGTGTGAACAGGGAAATAATTATGATGATCACTGTGTAAATCAAAAAAGTGTTTTTTTTTACAGTTATTGTGGACTTTTAAAAAAATTGCTGTGGTTTAGATTTTCTGCAATCTTACTATCATAATGTTCCTATGAATCCTTGGGGAGTTTTTTAAATACATTTTTTTCAGGTAATTATAACATAGATATTCCCACATCGACTCCGTGGTTTGAAGCCTGGCGAGAAACATTCTTCCATGTCCAATTCCCGTCCGATCACGAGTATACCAAACACTTTGTATCATGTCTCCTTGTCGTGTCCACTATGGAAGCTAACCCGACAGAGACTATGGCTCACATGGCTCAGCAACTATCGCAACTGCAGAATGTCACACCGCCCAAGTTACCTAAATGGTTTAACTCCAATGTTCTCCGATGCTACGTACTTCTTCATGATACCTTGGAAGGAAACATTGATAAGTATGTTTTTATAGCTACAATAACACAACTATTCCTTTATATTTTAAATTGTTCGCTGATCCTTTTTAATATAATGAGGAACTTCAGCCCTATGTAAATTTCGATATAAAAAATGTTTTCTTGCGCATGGTAGAAATAAGAGTATTAAATTGTACAGCAAAGTTTCTTAAAACCTCTCACATCACAAGCGAGAAGAACCTCTCACATCACAAGCGGAGTTATTTCAGAAATACAAAACTTTAAAAAATCATAGCGCTGATAATACGACATAAATTTATTTTATTTTTTTGGCTAAGTTTAATAGTCTATTAATAAATAAATAAAAAAACACAGAACTTCTTCATTGAAAAATGTTATATTTATTTTGTAAATTATGTATAGGATTGATTCACTAAAAAACCAAATTCACTTGATGAATAATGTGAATTCTGAATCTTCTCTACCCCCTAGAGAGTGGTTAATTTGGGGATTTTCATTTTTTGAATGCAACAACACTTTACTTCAGAAAATGGCCACACTGATGATCGAATGTCAAATGATGTATAAAACTGTTTAAAAAACTGATACGGTTTAATTCAACTTAATTGTTTTGGGTAATGCTTAAGGTCGCAATAATGGTCTAAATTAAAATTTTCATATTTAGTTTTCACGTGTTCGTATTTGTTTGAAGTTTTATCATCACTGTGGCCATAAAAGATGCCAAGTTTAGGTGCATGCAAAAAATAAAAATTTCCAAATTAACCACTCTTTAGAGGATAGCGAAGATTCAGAATACCACCACAGGTGCAAGTGATTACTTTTGGTTACTTAAATAATTAAAACTCTGTTTACTTTTTATACAATGAATTAAGACTTAATCTAGAATATAGAACTCTAATACCATGCGACAACTAGGAAGAAACCTGAATTACGCGGACCGGTGTCCGCATATTTTTATTCATATTTATAATAATATGTTTGTGTCAGTAAGATATATACACAACAGATAGATAGATTTGTTTGTAAAAAACTATCATTTGTTTTACAAATAATCGTCATTTAGTAAAATTTACATATTGGGTGTTAACATAAGTTGTGTCCGTTTTTTTCCAAATGAAGAGAACAAGAGGACAAATTATGACAAATTAGTCAATAATGTATTCTCCTTCATCGTTTTATAACAAATTAGTCTTAACAAATTACAACAGGGATAGCGAATACCTTAAAGAAGGGAATATGGAAGTCTAGGCGTTTACAGGGCTTATGACCTGTTAATGGCTGGTTTAAGTGGCCACTTTCCTCACTGTAACATTCACCATTTTGTCTATGTTTGAACATCCATATTTCTTCATTTGTCTGTAAACATTTTAACAAACTAAAATATTGTAATAAAACCAGCTGGTCCAGGAAGAAGTTTAAAAATTAGAAAATTGTTTTCAGGCGTTGCCTAATATGTAAAATAATTCATTCAGATAAATTTATTCACAACAATAAAGATTTTAGCTGTTTAACTTCACTTAAATCAACAATTGGGAGAATTGAAGAAATATGGATGTTCAAACTTAACAAACTGTTAAATTTAGTTTACCCTGAAGATAGCTCCTGTAATGGTAGCCAAAACGTCGGAACAAATCCAACACACACGGTATCACCCAAAAAAGAAACATATTGTGTAAAAGTGTGTCTGCTATTAGAATCGTGGCACCTAATGCCGTCTGGTGTCGGCCGAACCGGGGAATCCCATGCTGTCACCGACCAGTGTAATTGTAAATCGTTGCAAAACGCCGTTTACTTGTACTTGGATTTTTATCAATTTATGAATTTGCTACGATGTGCATATCCATATATTTCGAAATACATATTCTTCATTAAAAACATTTTTTTGCAAAAATGACAGTTTCATAGCATTTATGTGAACCTGAGTGTGATTCTGAACACTCTCTCAGTGGTAGAGAATGGATTGCTAGCACATAATTTACGTACTTATTTCATAGTAGCAACGCTTTCTCTATCCCCTAGAGAGAGTTCAGAATACCAGCCCTAGTGGTGTTATTTATTTAAAAGAATTTTTTTTTTTCTATCTTATAAATCCCTTCAATATTTATTTTATTCGGTGAACTTACATTATGTACTATATAAATGAATTATTAAACACATGTTTTTGTATTACCAGTGTTATTTTATTTAGTTGAACTATATGATTTACAGGGCAGAAAAATATTATGAATCTATCAAGAACACGTATGGATCTGGGAATTGTTTTTTCTTGTCAATTAATTCCCGTAATCCGACTGAAGGAGATAGCACCGTTCTTCCCGATCCATGGAGCAAGTTCCTGATTCGAAGAGTGGAAAATAATGTAAGATATTTCAGGTTTATTTGTTATTTTTTCACACAAAATTGCACTTGTGACAACATCCGCCGAATTCATAATTTTAAACATTATTGTGTTGAAAGTTAAATAAATAAAAAATTTACATAGCATAAAAGCAATTTGTCAAAAACCGATCCTTCTTAAATACGTTCACATTACTTTTTATCCGACTGAAGTTTTGTTCTGTTTTAAATTTTGGTACTCCGGTTCTGTATTTATTTATTTTTTATCTTAAAATTGCGTTATCATTCACTTATTTTTTGCTTTTTTTTACATCTTTTCTAAATATTTTTTTGAAAGCATAAATTACATGTACTTTTTTTCGCTCCTTATATTTAAGTTAGTAGTAATTATTATTATAGAACTATGTAGGACTATCATATGATTAATTCTAACGGATCTTTACCGACTTTGGTGAGTCCTGTAAAAAAAAGGGCTACACTCGGGTACAAGTCTTGAAAAAGAAAATAGAGTGAAGATATTTTCCGCCTTGTAATGTAGTGGTTGGCGCATTTTCCTGCCATGCTCGAGGTCATAGGTTTGATTCCTGGCAGGGTGGATTTAGAGGTGGTTCTACACACCAATATTTTATTGTTCCTGGACCGGCACCCGAAGCGTAAGACCGATCACGTTACCTTACACGTAGCAAAAATGATCCAGATACACTGCAATAGAATGTAGTAATGCGGAATGCAGCCAGCCGTAGAAAAGTGAAACTGAGATAATACCATTTTTGTGAAAAGAGTTAATAATAAAATGCACACAGCAGTTGGAATGTACTCAATTGTAAAGAATCACTTAATTAATTTGTTGTAATAACTTTGAAAATAATTTACTATGTGTTGAAGCAATTTTGGCGATCTTTTAAAGTCTGGCTGACCACACAACTAGTGCAGTTTGCACAAAACGGCCTGATCTAATATTGAATGATACCGCGTTCAAACTTTGAACATATGAGGTGACATTCTGCATGAAAACATATTTTTTTATTACAGGTATTTTCAAATTAATTAATTTATAAAATCCACTTCAATTTATTTAAGAGAACTACATTTCTAGAGGCATTAATCTTCCCATCAGCATCTATACCGTAAGATTTTTCTAGTGCTGTGGGTGTTTTCTGCAAATTGAGAAATGGTGTTTTTGTGATCGACACTATTTTCAGAAGGTGGTTATTACATTTTTTTGTATGAAAGCTGGCTGTTTTTAGCAGAACTTAGAATTGACCTTACTGCACCCGATAACACCAATAACTCATTTTTCAAAAATTGTGGACTGGCTGCTTTCTGCATAACTTCATTTGTTGTACCAATGCAGTACATCACCACTGGGCGCAGATAGGGAAACTATCATTTATTCATTTATATATACGCCCAATGGGCATTTTTAAGGACATATAAAATGATTATAAAAGAAAGTAGAAAGTGGGAGTGGAAGCGGGAGAGAGGTGTTTATAATTGAATTAGAATCAGTGATCGTTTGAAAGAAGACAACTTGTTATTATGATAAAAGACTGCGTTTATTCAGTTGTATAATACAGTACCAAAAATATTATTTCACATTTTGATATTTAAAGTTAAATGCACATCGTCTGATTTGTATTATTTTCATTCTTCAGGATGGCGGTTCCGAGAAGGATAGTCTCCCTCGCACTCCCGCCGACGTTACATCCGTGACGGGAATGCCGACGAACGTAGCCCAAGCCCCCCAGCCGGAGACAGTGGCTATACATCACCCGGAGCGAGAAGGCGGTGCTGTGACAGTTCAGGTTCACCCTCTCAGTCCCTCCGAGGAGGCAGACTCGAGTTCTTTTCAAAATAATTGCTTGCAGGTTTGTTTGTAATGTCCGCTTATAACATGCTTCGCTGCTCTATCTTTCTATATAAAAAAATATATATATACGGTTAGTTCATAAATGTGTATTCCCATCTATTATATCCTTTTTAATAATTTTGTTTTTTTTCCCACTGATCTAAGTAACATCTTGAAATGGGGGTCAGTGCTATATAAGCTCTTGACGTCACTGCAACCTGTGAAGATCAATTGTGACAGACTTACGCTGAAATTTTTTTTTAGTAAAAAGAAATAATTACGTTCTTGTAATTTATCCAAATATTTTGTTGGTATATGGTATAATAAGTTGTAAATAACTCACTTTTATAAATTGGGAATCGAGTCGGGGTAGAGTGGGGTTTGAATCTTGGACCTTTGATCCGTGAGTCCGCAACACTAGCCACCGCAACCTGATTTAATAATTTAATTAAAATCAACTAAATTAACTAATACTAATAGCACCCGAATGTGATACTTCCAGCCCTGGGTTGATTTTCTGAATGTTCTCTCGGATATAGAGAATGGGTTACTAGCACGTAATGTAATACTATTAAGCTAGCAACGCTTTCCCGAGAGAGCGTTCAGAATCACACTGCATGTGCACTGCAAGAAATTGATGATTTATTTTCTCACGTAACTACCGAATTCAAAAAGTGGCGAGTTTATTTTTTAATTTTGAGTATCTCTAAGAACCTCTCTAATTTTTCTTCTTATGTTTGTAGTAAACAATTCGCGGTAGTTTTTTAGTTTGACAGCTGGTTTTTGTTTCGGAACAAACTCCTGTTGTCCTTCTGATAATGATATTTAAGGAAAGTTTGAAATATATTTCACTAAAGTTAACTTATATAATTCAATAAATATACTATTTTTTTCATTATTTCTTTTCCCCACCTAATGGTACATAGGGCTCTGCAGATTTGACTAAATATTTTTTATTTAATTCCATCATATTGTTAAGTTTATTCTCATTATTAGGATTAACAAATCCTGCTTTCACTTGTAAATAACATAAGAGTTTGTTAAGTCTCGCACCAGTCTGAAGATGTCAGTCACGATGAAACCTGAAAAACTAAATAAAGCGTTGGCTATTCTCAACTATTAGTAAATAACTAATCATTATTTATTTAAACTCAACCAACCAAAATAACAATAATTTAGAAAAAGTTAATTTATTTTTTTTAAATTAAATTGTATCGAATAGTGTTAGAATAGGATTCTAACCTAAGGTCCTTAAGGATACGAAGTCTCCATAATAGCAACAGGATCAGCACTTCAGAGTACTAACGCACTACCACTATAGAGCCACTCATACTGACAAATATCATTCTAGGATTATTAATCACGAAGTTAGCTATAGTTTACAGCAAAACAATGGGCCGTAGGTACTCAGGTCGAGATTCACAAGCGCAGCGACGAAACCGTATGTCATTAAACAAAAAACAAAATAAAAAATTGCAACGCTTATGTTGTATGCGATAGAGCGAAATGGAGTCTCTATAGCTGTAACACATTATTACTCCAAGATCAAAACTCAATATTATTTTTTAATAATTAATCATGAGATTTTTTAGCATGTCCTTATCTACTACTACTGTTTGTTTGATAAAAATAACAAAGAATTTTGATTTCTTCATATAATTATTTAATTTGTTTTGAGGTATTTTTGAAGAGATTTTTGAGGAGATGAGGGTGCCAGCCACCGGTGGCCGACACGGCCCAATTGGAATACCTCGGTGTCGGCCACCGGTGGCTGACACGGCAAACAACGTGTTAATTACATACTTACTTAAATGTTTGACACACAGGGCCCTTGGCCTCATAGAGTTTGGGATACATTTTTATTGTATTTTTTTGTAATATATATGTATTTGTATGAATAAATAAAAAATAATTGTCTCATCACATTTTTTCAAATATTACTTTTAAATAAGCAAAAAATACAATGGTAACTGTATATTTTTTTTCGCCAACTGTGAGCCATTTTGAATGTACTCAATTTTAAACCAGAAAAGTATAACAGAATAACTGTTAATTTGTGCCATGATAGTTGTATCATTAGAATCATAAAAGTCCACTCTAAATATTTAACATGTATTTTTTTAACGATATTCTCAATTTGTGAATATACATTATTGCTTAAATATTGTCTTTCTCAATTTATACTATTTAATGTCAATTTATGATTTAACTTGTTGTGCTGTGTAATTTTCTCATACAAAGCTTGTTATTAATGTTTTAAATCAAAAAAATGTAATGTGAAGTGTAATAATTTATATTTTCACATATATAAATTATATTTATTTATATTATGATATACTCAATTGTTGTGTATGTAGTTTTATTTTTATATTTGTTGGAAATGTTGTAGGTAATAAATGTTGTTAAAATGTACTTTGTACCAATTAATATACATGTACTTTGTGTCTCATCTCATACACTATCATTTTGCTAAAACGGCTATTGAAAATATGAAGGTTATCAGTTGCTATTTCATACACTTGTTATTGAATGTTTTTTGTAAAAAGTAACAAAAAAAATTCCCCATTTTATAAAGGAATTGCCACATGCCATACAACTCATTTTTAGTAAAGTTGTAAATATATTATGTATGATAGAAAATACTTACGATTAGTAAAAATGTGTTTATTTTTACATTGCTGAACTAACTATTCACTGTAAATAATAAATACATATAAACAAATAGGCGAGTCAGTTGTTTTACAATATTTGCAGGATTAAAATATATTTTAGGTAAGTTTTATTGTAAAAAGGTGTGTTTTTTAACCTGACAGCTAGAATAGTACAAATTTTGCCCCTTCAATCTCACTAATAATAATGGTAGGTAAACTGGTAGGTAAAATCTATCAACAGTCTATCATTGGTTGATTCGGAAGAAATAGTTACGCGATTCAAAGTAGTTTGTTTTTATCAAAATCGTTTTTGTTATTTTTTTCATACGTTTTCAAGAAACTTTGCAGTATAATTGAATGATCTAATTGTTTACTGCGCATAAGAAAACATTTTTTATATCCAATTTCCTGTAGCACTTAACTTCCTCATTGAATCCGGGTCATGGTTTTTCAATGTTCAGGTAACACATTGAATATTTTGGGATCCAAAAACCTGAAATTTGTTTGCCCGAATTCAGATTTTGTGGTTGACCCCATGACTCATCCTCTAGTTTGACTTCTGTTAGTATTTTTATAATAATACTTTACTTTTACATACATTAAAATTCTATAAATATATAATTGCCTTATATCTAAAATCCCGAATCCCTCAAATAACTCAACACCTGAGGCATCTGAAGGGCTTTTTAAAAATAGATTTTTGAGCAAAAATACTAAGCGGGTGCAAAACAAACGTACAAAAAACATTCAATTTCGATCTTAATAATCGATTATTACCCATAATTGAAACATTTATAAATGGTTATTTTTTTAAAAAAGAGGGAAAAGCATATCTTTAGTCTGTATTCTTTAGCAAATATTTGTTAAATGTAATTTATGTCTTATTAAAGTTTAATCTAACTGTTTTCAGAATGAAACAATGACAACAAGTTTGGAAAGTGATATTGGATTGATAAATCCAAATGTTTGGGAGCCAACATCGGTGAATGGTGGTGTTGTCCACGGAAGCAGTTTAACTACCCAAGATATAGAAAACATTAAGAACTTCGTACAAGACTTTGCCATGAAGGCGCTGTTGCCGTATTTCGAGAGACAAATATATCAGTTACAAGATGCCGTAAGAAAAATGATATTGTTTTCATACCTTTAATAAATATTTTTTACTTACCGCTTTATAAAGTGGTACTAAGCAATAGTAAAAACATTCTCGGCTAAATTTAAGAATTAATGTTTGCTCTTAATTTTCTACCCTGTGAATGAAAATGTTATGTAAATTTGATAAAGGAAATGTTTTATTCAAAGTATGAATACTAAAATATTTGGATTCCTTAGATATACACAAATATTCCATTTCTGCTAATTTCAACATGTAAATGATTTTACTAAAAAAGGATTAAATTTTTAGAAACTTAGTTACAAGTAATCATCATTTCTTATCATTTAAAATATACTGTCGCCCTTTATGAGATCATCTTATTCGACTAGAGAGGTAGCAATATTATCTGATAATTATTGTATAATATGTTTTATATGATGAAACATTCTATGTTTTTCTTTTTTAATTGAATAAATAAAAACATATAAACAGTAGTTAATTTCAAAACAGCCTCCAAATTAAATTATTTAAATTGTATGATTTTTTTTCTAATGTATTTGAAATTCTTTTATTCTCTTATTAAAACCTATATTTATAAATGTGCTATTTTTACAGGTATCAAATAAAAAAGGTGTTAGTAGATCATTATTGAGTGCTACAAAACGGTGGTTCGGAACAAATAAACCGGGGACCAATGCTCCCGTCAACTCTGTCGTGTAAGTTAAAATATGTAGAATAGTTTGAAATTGTATATCATTATTATTAATAGGGACTTGAATAAGTTCTCGCTGTTTCCCAACAGATGGTGTTAACTTAACCTTTTTACATCGGGTAATACTATAGCCAACTTCATGAAGTTCCACCATTAGGCATGAAATGACAGTTAATATTCTGCCAAAGTGTAAATAACACATAGCGTTTCATTTCGTCCGAGTGTACCTTATATTGACGATGATAGAGTGGTTTGGCCAAGATGCTGTTTGTCACTTTAATAATGAAGTTCATTATCGTAACCAATTCTTCAGGAAATGTTTATGCAGTGGAACGTGAGGATTTTGTGGTCAATTTTTCTCCCCATAATTAAAACTACTCCTTTGTTTATGCCTGTCATACTTTTAGCTCTTGAGGTGAGGTTAAATAGGAGTTTATGTCTGAAGAGCCACAAACGTCAATGCAAAGAGCTTCATGCGGCTCGCGAGCCGCTTAAGGCAATATACTTGCCTTTATATATATATTCACTGTAGATCTCATTGTATTGAAAGTTTTTAAATAAACGCGCACCCAAACTTAGTTCAGGGAGTAGTTAACTTACTTATCGACATTTACAGTTACTCGGGAGACTGCCCGGAGCTGCAGCTGCGGCGGCTGGCGGATGTGTGGTTCATGCTAGGCCAGTGGGGCCAGGCCTACCAGACCTACCACACGGCCAAGCGTGATTACAGCGCGGACGGCGCGTGGCTGTTGTACGCCGGAGCGCTGGAGATGGCCGCCCTCAGCGCCTTCATGGCCGGGGAGGCGTCACGCAAGACTCTGGACTACATGGAGGAGAGCATCCTTACCTACCTCAACTCCTGCAGGTGAGAACTCTGTCAGACCTGTGAACTTTCATAAAGTTGCTTGTTCATATGAAAACCCTCGATGGTAAGTAACAAATAGTAATACTCAACCGAGAGGTTTGATTGGTACTTAAATAGTATTAAACCCTATGGACGCCAGACATTTGATGGACAGGTGACATCCCTATGCCAACCAGTTTATGTGATTGTTTAGTTTAAAGATATCTCTTTCTACATGCCAATAAAACACATTTCTTTAAATCTCAAATGAGTTATAAATCTTTCACATAAAATTCATAAAGCTGCTAATATTACAAATACTAACGATTTTCGAACATCCTGTACTATACGATAGAAAATATGATGAATGTATGTGTTCGTCCAGTCGGTTTTTGAACGCATTAACAGGACATACACTTCAAATCACTTTCCTAATGAATAGTATCTAATAGTATCATCAATAATAAATGTACCTCTATAAGATATCTTAAACATATATATTTTATATTTCCATCTGTTGATTTTTGCAAATGACTTTCCAGAATGCCAGTGTACGCCGTGCGAGCGAGCCTGCTGTCCTCGCAGTGCCTGTCGGGGCGCGGTCTGCACGGCGAGGCGGCCCGCCAGCTGATCCGCATGACGTCGGAGGAGTGCGACCTCCGCAGCGCCCTGCTGCTCGAGCAGGCGGCGCTCTGCTTCCTGCAGGGCCGCACCCTGCCGCGAAAGTACGCCTTCCACATGGTGCTGGCCGGCCACCGCTACTCCAAGGCCGGCCAGAGGAGGCACTCGCTGCGGTGCTACAGACAAGCGTACCAGGTATAACTAAAAATATTTTAGGCTTAAGAAACAACTGTAATGAGAAAGAGTTTTTCTTCCTTATTTTATGCATAGTCTACCTGGACTTGTATGCATCCTGCGATGCTCCAACATTAATATAGCTTCCGAGTAGAATTATCTGTTTGATTTGCTGTGAATATGACTCAATAGTCAGATGGCAGAAGGTAACATCTGTATTTTGAAAATGTTCAGGAGAGCTGAAATAAAACCTTGAATAAATATACAAACTAAAATACCTTAGTGTTTTGTCTAGTTTTCAATAATTAATAAAAAAAATATATATATTGTTGTCGTTTTTTTTCTTCTTTTTTTTAATATGTGCATTTACTGAAATATTTATTCAAATTATTGAAAACTAAAAATGGAAAAACTGATTACCGATGTATGCTTTCTTTTTCCATTATGTTGTATCCCAATTCAACACACGGCTTTTGTTAAATATTAAATAATATTTAAAAAAAAATAGAATAGCACGCTATGCCTCTATTTTAGAGGCTTGTTGGTAGGTGGGAAAGAGAGGATATGGAAGGAAGTTATGAAAAATACACCACAACACCCAGACCGAATGTCAAAAAAATATTTCTTGAATTTCTTTCTTGCAACTGGCGGGGATTGAACCCGGGACGCCAGTTTCACAGTTAGCCGTCTAACCAGACAGACAAACGTACCAGACAATTTGGACAAAAATCAGGCTATGTAAATTATCAACAATGATAATTATTATAACCAACTGCGCCATGGCACCTGTTATACTTGATTATTTTACAAGAAATTAGCCAATAATGTATTCTCCTTATTTGTTTTTTCCTTTATTCCCTCAATTTCGTTGATTTTAATGATATCATTATTTTGTATATTTGATTATGTGTGAATCTAAATTTGTATAATTTATATTTTAAAAATTATTTCTGATTATCTTGTTTGCATTGTATTCTTTGGAATTTTATTATTTATTACTTATACCTTTTTTTCTAGATTGTTATTCTATTGCATCACATGTCATTAAAATTTAATCTAATTGATTTTTACTCTGTATCTTTATTGTTAATTATTATGGCTTGACACAGGCATAGTCTAAAAAGCCTTAATAAGTTCATTTATATTTAAACTAGAGTAATTTTGAATGAATAAATAAATAAATTGAACGTGAACAGAACAAGGTATCCAAAATCCTCACATTCGTCTACTTGGCATCCCAACTTGAAGGCTTGTAATCAAATATATGTAACTTAAAAGCGAACACGATATATCGTAGGACAAAACATTTTATTTTGAATGACTTTAACCATTTTGTTATACTTTTTTAAATTTGAAAAAAAAAGCAGACAACTTGTGTTAACACCAAATAAATAATAAAATAAATATTACCCGAAAATGGGTTATGAAGATTGTCTACAATTAATTTTTGTATGTAATTGTGACTAGATAATATTTAAAGTATTTCTGATTGCTTGTCAGGTGTACCGAGGCGGCGGGTGGAGACTAGCCAGCGATCACATAGAGTTTGCAGTGGGGCGCTTGGCCGGCCAGGCGGGCCCCGGCTGGTGGAGCGCGGCGTGCTCTGCCCTGTCATCGCTCCTGGCGCCGCGCTCGCTGCAGAGCCCCGCGCAGCAACACGCTTTCCTTAGAGAGTACCTCAATGTGCGACAGGTAGTCAACAATGTCTTTTATATGTTCAAGTCTTATTATCAGCAACCCATTTCAATGTGGATTTTTTTTTAAACACCATAAATTATTTTTTACATCGGAAATACTTTTACAGAACTCTTAAGTTGTACATTATTTATCCGTAAAGGCTTAGCATACGAGGGGCGGTCCATAATTTTGTGGAATGAGGTGGATGAAAAAGCATGGGATTTTTCCTTTTCAAAATAACCTCTTAAGTACCTAAGATCTTTGAATTCATTTATTTATAATGTCAAAAAAAATAAATGTTTTGTGTTTGTCTTAAAAATAGGCTGAAATTGCTGACACCCCCCTGGCAACCCTTCTATTCCATGATTTTTTTGGACCTACCCTGGTAGCATTATTTTGATATATTTAAAAAGTAATTTTTCCTGTCGAAAATCCCCCAAGCGAAAATTGTTCAAAATGATCTCTGGTTCAACCAACTTATGACGAAGAACATTTTTGGAAAGGAAATCTGAATATTTACAGTATGTAAAGTATTTTTAATTAGTAACTTATATGTAAATATAAGTTATTACATCATAACATGGCCTTAATTAATAATTAAAGTTCGATTTGAAAAATCACCTCAAGGGTATTTTTATCTGTAATTTTATACTTCAATATAAAACTTACATTCTAACTACATAAAACTAGCATAACATATTAAACTATCTAATTTGAAAATTAAAACTAAAATAAACTGAAATAAAAGTGATGTAATAATAATATATTCAATAGAATAATATCTGTACCTTAAAGCTGAAAGGCCGGAAGTAATATTTTTTGCGAAATTGAGTTATGAATGTCATTTGTTCATACATTCAGATTCTATTAATGCTTAAAATATTGGAGTCCTCCGGTATACCACTACCGAAATAGTTTGTTCTAAAACACCAGTAGTGCAGTAATAATACTCATGCTTTCAACAAAATTCAACAGTTTGCTGGTATTAAAGCAGTGGATACCGAATAAATTCCACAATTTTTATAACAAACTACCCCTGACGCAGCGAAAGATTTTGCGTAAGATTAAGTCTTATTGTCATAATCGACCATACTTAACCATTATGTCATTTCTTTTGCCGTTAATTTCATTATTTTACTTTGGTTTTTTTCACACACTGTTTACTTTCAATTACTGTTTTATTGCTATTTATATCATGTCATTTAGTTTATATTTACCTGTTATTTTCATAAATAATTAATGTTTCAATTAATGGCACGTAATTTAATGTTTTTGCCTGAAGAAAGTTTTATAAATGCATTGTTTTTCATTCAATATTCTACATTACTTTTTATACTAAAGTCTGAGGAGGAATCAAGGCGCGGGCTGGGCGGTTAGAACATAAAACATTGAAGTCCCATAGTTATTTTATAGTCCATATTTTAAATGTTTTTTTTCTTTAAATTTTCTTATCAAAAGCCTATGAATCCAAAAAAACAACAATAAATTGTTTTTTTATTTATTTATTTATTTATATATTTTATCATAAATACAATTTTATGTTCACTTTGCCCAGCTAACAAGGGTACATACCCCATTCCAAGCTAGGCAAACTTTAAGAAATACATTTAACAGTTTTACAGCTTTAAATTGCTCTCCTGAACAATTTACCAAATGAGACTTCCAGCATTTCAGCTTTAAGGTATAGATATATATTTAAATAATTCAATACATAAGTGGTAAAATATTTAGCCCTATCCTGACGAAGATTTTTTTTGAAATTTCGTTATGTAATGATTTATAAAAAAATATTTTGATTATGTTTTCAAGCAATGGTTGGTCAATGACCCAGAGCAGCAAAACATCCTTCCCATTCTGCCAGTTCCCATTGTGCTGGGAAACTCCACTGTGGTGTGGTGTGGGGCCACACACGGCGCCTCTCCCTCCACGCTCGGGACCGAGCCGCCGGGAAACCGACCGGCGGCTGGGGCTCCCCAGGCCAACCTCTGGGCCCCGTTGGAAGAAATGCTGCTCCACAAGGCCAAGGGCAAGGCCCCTATGTTGTTCAAGCCAACACTCTCCATCTTCTGCGATACTTCGGATAATTCCGCTAATCCTATCAGTCCGCAAGGAGGTAATTTTTATTTTATTTAAAAACATTTAAAAATTTATATGTATTAGCACAAGATGACAAAAATACAAACAATGTAAAGCTTGTAGTGACACAGCCAGGACCGGCTTATGCCTGTGAACTTGCTAATTGCATGAATTTTTTGAAAAAAATTACCATTTTATTTTATTATAAAGCCAAAAGACAATTATTTTATCATAAAGTCTAACATCGATGGCTTAATCTGCAAACAATATTACTTGTGGTTTTTCTCAGGCCTGGGTGTTTTGTGCTGTAATTGGGCCTCTTTGCCTGTGATGCAAAAAGTAAAATGTCTTAGCCATTACACCAGGGAGGCTGTTATAAATTGTCTTAAAATATATTTACATAAATTTTTTCCAGTGCAAGATATCTTTTGTTGAATATTTTTGTACTCAATAATTTATTATAAGTGATTTTTCTTTTCAGAACCTATTAAAGTAGTGGTGTCCCTTCAGAACCCGCTTCTGATCGATGTTACCATCTTGGATGTTCAGCTCCTGTGGCACTTCAAATCCCAGTCGTCGCAACTGGCAGGGGGGCCCAGCGGTGAGGAGCCCGTATTCTCCAACGAGAGCTGTGTCACCACCAACAGGGAGTATGATAAGTCCATTGTGGTCACGCAGAAGGTTCCCCTAGTAGTGCTGCACAGCGACAGGATCACCGATGTGTCACTTGGCCTTACACCGCTACATCCGGGAGAATTGACGCTCGCTGGCGTGGCTTACAGGTAAATCATTTTATTAACGCGCATTTTAAAACTTCTCACAATGTGATTTCCATTTCGACAGTTGTAATGCAATATGCTGTAATCCACATTCATCTAATTTTATAGAAAAAGGGAAAAAATGTTTTCCCTCTTATCTTAATTAGTAAATGTCCCTGATTTGATTCTTGCTATCGTTGTTTTAACTCTTGTGTGGCTATGATATCACATAGTGTGAATACAATAGGACAAACTTCACCCACCGTTTTCCCCTGGCACGCATCCACAGAACTGCGACAGAAAATTATTGAGTGTCTTATAAGTTTCTATTAAGTCCCCTCTCCCGTCGTTCTTCCAATGATGTAAGTCCTAGTGCTTTTAATCTACCGTGGTAAGGCACCCTTTTGAGTAATTTAGGGATTTTTGTAGCACATCTTTGGACTTTTTCCAATAGCTCGATGTCTTTAATAAAGTAGGGGCTCCATACTTGATAGCCATAATCCAATAAAGGTCTCACATAGGTCTTGTATATTTTAAGAAATATCTCTGGAGTAATATTTTGGAATGCCTTTTTAATCAAATAAATTATTGACTTGGCTTTCTTGGCAATAGATGTGATGTGAGCTTCCCATTTTAAATACATTGATATGATTATGCCGAGATCTTTTTGATGCTTTACGGGTTTGATTTGGACACCACCCAAAGTATAAGTATACATAGAGTTGTTTTTGCCTATGTGAAGAACGGTACATTTTTCAGCGTTTGGCGAGATTAGCCAGTTTTTGGTCCATTCATTGATGTGGTCCAAATCCTGAAAAAGTTGTCCAGAGTATAGAAAGGGGTTTGCAAACAGTTTGGTGTCATCTGCAAAGATACTCGATTGAGATTTTACGACTGTTTTGAGATCATTAATGGTGCAATAAATCCCTGTTTCTTTGTATCACATATTTTTACTATTTGTTAATAATTTGTTTACACATGTTTTTACTTGGCAGCGCACTGCAGTTATGCACGTACTTGGCAGCGCACTGCAGTTATGCACATACTAATGAACTACCTCTGGTTGCAATATTTATTTTTGAACTACACATCTTGAACTAATAATTTCTCTATAATATTTTATTTATTTCTTTCTTAAGTTAGCTTTTATTACAATACATAGTATATAAACTATAATTTACGCTTATTTTACTTACATATCTATTTACATCATTTTACAGTACACATAACATTTCTTTTTAAATTCATTCAAACTTTTTTCAGTCTTCATACATTCAGGCATCTTTTCATACATTTTCAAACCTTTATACATAATACAATTTTAAGATTCTGTTTTTTTCTAAATGGCAGCCATATTCTATCCTTATTTCTAGTAATATAATTATGGATATGTTTATTTAGCACTATCTTATTAATGAAGTATTTGGGCATTTGATTGTTTAAGAATTGAAATATAAAAACAAGCATAAAGTATATCAGTCTCTTTTTTATTGTTATCCAATTAAGATCTTCTCACATTTTTTCTATTTTATTGTACCTACTTTTCTTTAGCACTATTCTCATGGCTCTGTTTTGAAGTATTTCCAATTTATTTCAATTTCCATGATTGGCTAAAAAAAATACTGTTGAGCAGTAATCTATATGTGGAATGATTATAGTTTTATATATGAGTTCTGCAGTATTTCTATCTAATTTATTTCTCAATCTTCCTAAAAATATTTTTTTTTTAAATATTTTTTTAAAAACATGTTCAAAGTTAGCATTCATAGTTAATTTTGAGTCTAATATTATACCCAAATACTTCATTTCATCCACTTTCTCAATAGTTCACCATCATACATTCATCATTATGCTTGGATTTTTTTCTTTCTGTTTCCATGTATTTCGTTTTTCCGACATTCAGTTTTAGCTTGTTGATTTTAAGCCATTTTGATATGCTGTTTAAGTCGTCATTTAATTTGTTGATGGTTTCTGCATAATCTTTACCCGCTATATAGATTAATGTGTCATCTAGGTTATGCAACCCAGTTCCGGCAAGTGAAAAATCCAATCCCGTGGAGAGGTTATCAGTTTTGGGAAAGCAGATGTTTGAAATTCGAGGGCCCAAACTAAAGGGAGTGAAGGAAGTGGGCGGAGAGCCTCAGTTTGGAGTGGACAAGAGACTTAACATTATTGTTGTTCCCCCTGCACCGTGTTTACAGGTAATTAATCATTCAAATGTTCTCAATACTTTATTTATTCCTTCTCTTTTTCACTTTTTTAAACATCGGCAATGTCGACAAGTATTTTTTTTTTTAAAAGGCGTTTACACTAGAATATTTCAGTCTCAGGACTAGTATCTGAAGCGCAAGGCTTAACATTTTATCTTCATGTAGTAAAAATGATCAAGTTCTGCAGTTGGTGTAACAATGCAGTGCTGTATGCACCGTTAGATGCGGAAAGGGAATAATTAATGAATCAATATTTTTATTTAAAAATGAAATGCAGTAAAACCCCTGTTTTACGTTTTTTAAGGGAGCGGCAAAAAAAGTGTTAAACTGAGGAAAACGCTAAACGCTAAATGTGAGGAAATGAAAAACTACAGAAAAATTGTAAAAACTGCCATAATTGAGTATTATTCATATTTACCTATGATTTCATTAAAAATATTTGGTATTTTTTCAATCAATACCACAATGTGTTTTTTTTATTAAATAAAAAAAAAAACATGCTTAAATAATTTTATGTAGGTACTTAACCTTAAAAACACAAAAATAAAGTTTTGAATTTGCATAAAATGCATGTAATGATTTTTTCCCTAAATATTGGGAAATTTTATTTATATCGTATCACTTTTTTTAGTATGGCACCACAGAATTTCAACTGTCATTTACATCGCGGCAAAACTGTTTCACACCTTACGATAACTGTTTAAACTATCTTCTTTCCATATTATGTTTATAACTTCAAATAATATTTCTATTGCCAAATTTTTCAACTTTCTGCATCGTAATTTATTGATGTAAGACTTTATTCTTCCTAAACATGTGTCAACCGCATGTCACAATTTAGTAAAAGGTCAAAATTAGACACTTAAACAAAAAGGTCAATGCACTGAACCTACTACTGAATTTAGTTTGAGACAATAATTTACACATTTTTTTATTTACCTTGATATTATTCACCATTTTGGGCAAACGCGGCGGCGCGCGGCTCGGCGTCTTTTGACAGATCGAAGAAGTTCCGAAAAATTTTCAATGTAAAACGTTAATTGGGGGGATATTTGAATAAGAAAGTATGGGAAAAAATGGGACCTAAACATTTCGGCGTAAGAAGCGGAAAAACGTATAATTGAGGAACGTAAAAATGAGGTTTTACTGTATTTGGGGTCTCATTACTTACCTAGATATTTTAATTTTGGGGGCCATTTTCAATGAGTGGTAAATAACTCACTATTAGAAAATGGAAATCAAGTTTTGATAGAGTAGGGTTAAATCGTTGGACTTCTGATCCACAAGTCCGCGACACTAGCTACGGAATCACAGCCCGATTCACTTCTTTCATTTCAAATTTCATTTTCATTTCTCTCAAAATTTGCACTAAATTGAGATCAAGTTTTATTTACTAGCTAAAATATGAGGAGAGAACATTAAAATACGGGATACAACTTGTACATAACAGATTAAGCTAACAATTTATTTTAAGAGGGGTAAGTTCACAGGTAAATTTGTGACAATTTTATTTGATTTGTTTGCAGGTGCAATTCACAGATGTGAGTCCGGTGCTAGTGTGTGGGGAGATGCAGAAGGTGAAGGTAGAGTTCCGCAATGTGGGGCGGGTTCCCCTCCAGTCCCTGTATATGGCCGTGTCCCACCCGCAGTACTTGTGTCTGGCGGTGGACGCGGCTAACCCCTTTACTGCCCTACTAGACACAAAGTATCTCGAGCCGCAAGTAATTCAAGGTTGGCATTTTTAATTAACTCAATTCTTGTGTATTGTATGTATTTATTATTGATACAGTGGAACCTCTATATTCGCCATTAATCTGTTTCTGGTGGTCTAGCAAATATATAAATATTTTTTCCAATAGGAAATTACTGAAATTCAATTAATCTATTTCCAAAAATAGTACAACTTTTTTATTTAAACTTTGACTTTATTGTACTAAATAGATATATTTTTTCTTATTTTGGGATTTTTATTTTACAGCGCCCTTGAGGTGATTTTTTTGAAATTATCCACAGTAATTATAATAAAAATACTGGAAGAAATAGAAGGTAAGAACAAGAGTTGCTATCAATTAAAACAAAACAGCTAATAGTAATTACAATTCTGATCATGGGGTCGCAGCGCCAGTGCTGGTAGTGAAAGTGACGACAAATACGGAAAATACTGACAAATATATGGAAAAAAATTGTCATAGAAGTGACGATTATCGAATATTACAAATATGGCAGTTGACTTTTAAAGAGATTTCACTTATTTTGTACATATTATATTATGTACTCATATACTTTGTACACTTCATTCTTACCATTTTATGCATTCTAAAATTTCTTGGTCTAACCTTGTCTATCCATAATATACTACAGTAATGAGTAATGAGACATTTTTTTTGGGTCTTCTTGTTATTACGAAAATCTTGTTTTTTTTTTAAATTTTATTTTGTAGATATTTTGTCGTTATTTCATTGGCAGCATTATATTAGTGACTTTGGGGCAGTGAAATTTTAATTGCGCAAATTATAAATAGGATATTATGCATTACAGACGAGCGACAACTTCGTTTAGATAAGGAGCGTCGTGTAAGAGACCGTCACTGTGTGCGCGTGCTGGATAGTTTGGACGTGGGACAAGCGCACTCGGGCGTGCTGTGGCTGCGTGCTCCTGGAGCAGCGGGCGTACACGGCATGCACGCACTCTGCTACTACCAGCACACGCAGCCTGACACTCCCCCTGCACACCGTTTGCTGCGCCATTCCTGGACCATATCAGTGCAGGTAAAATATTTTTTTTTTTTATAAAATAAGTATGTATTTGCGTCTTTATGATTTTCTCAAACATTTCAATTTTTGCAGCCATTTTTAACAAGTTGTAAATAACTCGCTATTAGAAAATGGAAATCAAGTTTATTTATTTAGTTGCGGTAGGACCTTTAATGCATGAGTCTGCGACACTAGCCACGGGACCACAACCCGGTTTTCATTGTCTGGTTGACATCCTTATTTATTGCAAGATAGTGTAACAATACATTTTATCTATTGGTAAGGTTTCCAAAATAAAGTTTCACTGGGGTGAGAATTTAGAATTGCGTTTTATGTTATAAGGACACTTTCAAACATTTTGATAGTGTCCTATGAGAAGACATTTTGATAATTTTCTAATAAGACAACAGTTTGACAATGTCCTTATAAGACAAAACACACCACATCATAATATTCTCTTGTATATTATTCTATCAACTCACTGCATTTACAATAAATACAATATGTACTTCTTCATCGTTTCCATGGAACATGAAGCATTACTGTGAAAATCATCATTAAAAATTATACCATGTTGACCCTGCTAGGAATCGAATCTGAGGCTTCAAGCACGGTAGGAAAACTCCCTAACCAATACACCTAAAGGCAAACTTAATCTTGAATCTCCACTCAATTTTCTTTTTCAGGATTTATACCTTAGAGTAGCCGTTGAGTTGAAAACACTCTTCAAGGGTTTCTTAAAATATTCCCAAAAGCATGAAGGTCAAACGTTCGATAAAGTATTACATAAATTAATTTACACTATGCTTATAAATAAACTTGAACTTTGCTAAAAAATCGAAGTCTAATATGTGCATTATATGTTTCAGGATTCGGTCCAACTTTCAACTGTGGCGAGACGCACATTAAGACCGAAACAAAATTGCGAAGAGTTCGAGGAAGCCTTGAACTTGGCTATTGAGGTCAAAAACAGCAATCAAGTACATCATGGAATTACGACAGCCATCGAAGTACAGCAGGTGTCTTTACTAAGTCAATCTTGGACTCTACAGGACTTAGTTCCCATCCACCTAGATAAAAAAGTTCTGCAGCGACAAGAAACATTACACTTTATAATGCGAGCTCGGAGAAGTGCCGTTAAGGATAAAACGCAAGATATTGTAGCCTCTGATATTAAAATAAATTCAACGGATTCTGATAAAATTGTTTCTGTGAGAGAAAAACCTTACTCGTGCTTTGTAACCGACTATTCTTCTATTTTCGATGACAGCGATTCACCGAGTGAAATATCAAATTACGACAATAGTGTCTCAGTAGATACCCAATCCATCAACTCCACACTTGTTATCAGATGGAAGGCAGACATTGTAGAAATCGGCGGCAGCCGGAGAGCAGCAATAGGACAACACCATTTAAATTTAGATAAATTGAATGTTAAAGTATCCAGTATCGGTGTAGCAGACTTCTCAAGAGGAGTAGAGAGCCAACCCATCAAGTTTGGAAGTGAATCCTTAGCAAGTGGTGGAACCAGTACGAATCGTGGGATAAGTATGGAAAGCGAGAAGTTGGTTACTTTTCGTTTGGAGCATCAGTTAGAAGTGACACATGACTTTAAGAAGATATATGTGTGTATTGTACCAGTGAAAATGCATTTAGTCAATTGTTCTACGAGAGATGTCATAGCTATTATAAATACTTCTAGTCCTAAAAAGTAAGTTGGATAATTTTTTACTTATTTTAATTTTTGTTATTTGACATTCAAATTGTCATGCTATTTTAATAATAGTAATATACAGTATAACCCCTAAATTACGTTTTTTAAGGGACCGACATAAAAAAATGTAAATGGAGGGTAGTGAAGAAAATTAATTCAGCAAATTATTTTTTATTAAAAAAATTATGTAGCAATGTTTGGACCATTTTTTTATTGCGACTTTTTGAACATCATATTTATAAATAATAAATGTTTGTAGAACATAATAAACCATCTTTAAAATTACAATCCAAACATGAAAATGGCGACAATAAATATTTGTAAAACACAATAAACTGTTTGCAAAATTACAATAAAAAAAAACACGAAAATGGCGGCAACAATTTAGATTATTGATTTAACTTACCAAGTTGGTATAGTGAAATAAATTATACGGACTAATTTTAGACTCTTGTGCTGTCAGTTTTCAGTGGAGATTGCATATTTTTCCGACCAAAAAGTTGGTATAATGATTAGAGACCAACTTCAGACTCTTGAGCTGTCAGTTTTCAGTGCGGATGACAAATTTCTCTGACGTTAATTGCAAGAAAAAACGTAAAACTGTGTTTTTAATGTACTGAAAAATTCAAAATTCCCGTAACCCAACATTCGGCACCATATGCAATGATCGGTCTGAGGAGAGTTTTGTAAATAATGTATGCATATTAACAATTTTTTATTAAAGTCCTACTGCACTGCGTATTTTTAGTTCGTTAGTTCACCCTACTTCAAGATAAAATAAAAATAAAATATAGGTATACATATTCAGAACTTATACAATTTTTAACAGTCTCTTACTCACTAATACGTTTAATGTGAATAGTAAAATTAAAAGAAAAAAAATTCTCTAAAAGACCTTGAAATATCTAAATAAAAATGTATGTTCTATAACCCAGATCCTCAGCATAGATCTCTCTTTTTCACTTAGTTTGTAAAGTACCATTTTCTAAAGAAATCACTAAGGAAGTTTGTGTATGTAAACAAAATTGGTGAGCATGTTATATATATTGTTTTTTTCCAGTTCTTCATCTAAGTATTCCGGGATGTCTTGGGTGGGCGCGGGCGGGAATGAGTCTGGAGGAGTCGAGGTGTCCTTGGGGGCTCTCCAGAGTGGCTCTGTCAGCCTGCAAATGGCCTGCACCAACCCCGGCACATTCTCTCTCGGGAATATTCTGCGAGTCTCCTGCCGGCTGCAGCAGGCGCAGGAGACAACTCCCATCTTACAAACACACATCGCTACATCTACTATAGTCATACAAGGAAATTAATCCTAGACACTCCACTCCGCAAACGTTGATGAAAAATAAAGTGAGAATTCAAAATAACTGATTACATGATTTTATTTTTAAGAGATTGGTTGAGGTAAACCTATCTACTAGGCATAGAACTCGCAATTCCTCTGTGGTTTCTTCAATAAGTCGTTACCAGTTTGTCAAAGTAAAATAATATGTTGATTTAATAGCCATCTTGTTAGCACCGTCTCTCTTTAGCCGGGGTAAACAGAGAGAAAAGAACACCTTCCCACTTTATCTTTATTCTTCAAACATACACGCTAGGGCTCCCTAAGTCTCGAGACATTTTCGATATTGAGACTTGCGAGATGCTAGTATACAAATTTCGAGACCGGCAGTACGATTCTGAACGCCTCTAGAGGGTAGAAAACGCATTTCTATCAATATTTATCTTCTTTTTCGGGTTATTCCGTATAAGTTGGACTCGTTCCGATGTTTCGGTTACCATTGCAGGAGCCATCTTCATGGCAAAACTAATAGTTTAGCTAGATAGGTCTACATAACGTAGATCAAATTATCTATAAACGGTACCTCTGACGAGTAAGTGTTTTTGTGAATTTTTTTAACTCACGCATTTGCTATTTTAGTGCAATATTTTAATTAGACTGAGGCTAGATCGGCCTCGTGGTGTAATGGCCAGCGCGTTTGCCACCATGAGAGAGGTCTCGGGTTCGATTCCTGACATGGTTGGAAATATTGATTTAAAAGGGTGTTTTCACACTAGAATCATAGTCCTTGGACTGGCACCTGAAGCGTAAGACTGATCATCTTGCCATCATGTAACAAAAATGATCAAGATATGCCGCTATTGTTGCACTAATGCAGTGCCCTATGCACCATTAGGTGCGGAAAGGGAATAATGAAGATGATGATGGGGCTAGATCTCGTAGCTCTGTCTGGAGAACGATGGTTGCTGGCTGCTAGCCGACTTCACCCGTAACTAGTTGTTGATTTGATAAAATGTTTCTGTTATATTATTTTAGCTAGGCTATTGTGATCTATGTGTGTTTGGTGATACGGGATAGTTTTTTGGTATGTTTTGTATTCATTTTAATAAAAAGTTTGATTAATAGTATGGTATGATGTGATTAGTATGGTATGAGGTATGATGAACTACATTTACTATTTTTTATACAAATTATCGTTAGTATCGAATAGTCTCGTAGTCTAGAAAAGTCTCATGATTTCGAGCCAGTCTCGGTCTCGAGACTTAAATTTGTGTCGAGACTGAAAGTCCTAATACACGCACACTGATTATCCCCACTTTTGATATTATCCCCTATAACTCAGCCCTCAAGTAGTTATATATTATATTATTTTTATTAACATATATCACTAAATTTATGTCAAATAAGAATTCCTATTTTCTTTTAACATAATATTATAATGGTGCATCATCTTGATTATGCTTACTCCACAGGTGCCAATTCAAGGTACCATTTTAACTATGGGATAATCGCCCGTTAAACAGATATTAGTTTCTTTGACTAAATGCAAGTCACTTAATTTTTCATCAACTAAGCGGAAATATTAATTTTGTTGCTGAAAATGAACCAAAGTTAAATTATTTACATTGTTTAAACCACTGTGCTACAAGTGCTGTGAATTATATTGGTGTCAAGTGTTTTTTTAAATTAATTTAATTTGAATAAGGTTTTTAGAAAAATTATCACATCCTCAACATGACGGTTTTCTTTAGCTAAGATAATAAATATTTATGTTTATTTTCATTGCATCAGTAATATCTATATATTGTCTAAATTTTATATGTGTACAAATATGATTGCTCCGGATGTGCACACTTAGAGTAAAATTATTTAGGAACCCCGTTACAATTACTATATATTTAGTTAGTAATCAGTGTCATCATCCGTTCTCTTATCCGCACCTAATCGGGCTCTAATCACAGCGTGTTAGCGATGATTTTTCAACAGAATTTGTTTCAATAAAATCCCTGTGTTGTACTCTGATGCGATCACAGCCGGAATATCCATCATCAGTCTGGAGCCCTTTGTACAACTGCAACTCTCTTAACTTGTAAAGTATTCAGCGGAAATTTTTACGCTCCATACAGTTCATTCATTTACTCTTTTGTTTTATAATGAATACCTAGGTTACCAATAATTAATTACTTCTCGTTATTGTAATTATTTATCTAGAATTAATAGATATTTAATCTTTCGAATGTACTTTTTTAAATATGAAAAATATTGTAAGTAGGTAGTGTTTTTTTTTTACTTCCAAAATGAACTGCATTTATTCATTAATGCAATATGTGCACTTTGACTATCAGATAAATGTTTACATTTTCATTTTTAAAAGGGACCTATTGTTTTAAATTACAGATTGAGAAAAAAAAACTTTAAAAACACCGGACTAAGGTCCTAATATGCGTTATTAGCATCACATTATTTCACAATTCATTAGTGTTATTGTAAACCCTTCAATTAAAATACCCTCACTTTTTTTTATTTATTTATTGTTATTTAAATGTAAGAAATGTTTATTTTATTTCTTTTTTTTTCATTATTGTATTTTTAAATATTTAAATAGGTGCTATGTTAATGGTTCCATATAGTATTAGTATATTGAATTTGAAATTAATTAGATGAGGAAACATGTAAAGATTGTCAATATGATTCATGTATCAATTTGTTTAATATTATTTCTATTATTAGTTATGACCAACAAACATATTTTATTGTCTGTTTTTTTTATAGTTTTTTTAAGAGCAAGAGAAACCTGGGCTGCAATTACAAACGCTATCTTCATCGGCACATATCGAGACGGTATAAAGTACAATTGATCTTTACATACGAAAATGTGTGTATTTGTATGAAAATTTAAGTATCTTCGCCGGTAACCTGTAATTGAACACGTTTAGAAAAAAAAATGTATGCGTATTATATTTCTCATACAGAAAACTTAATTTTACTTTATAGATAAAATTGAAGAAGCACATTATCTTTCCATTGTAAAATGGGCTTTGGGACAAATTTAATGTGTAGGTATTGCATAGGTACACATCTACATTATGAAGTTTGGTGGGTATTTATTCACCCTTTTTAACAACTTCGATGTCATCATCATCCCCTTATCCGTACCTAATGGTGCATAGGGTACTGAATTGGCACACCAATCCCAGCATGCTCGATCATTTTTTTGTTGTGATCAGTTTTATGTTTCTGGGGTCAGTCCAGAGACTACAAAATATTGCGGTGTAAAAACACCTATTCAAATAAATATTTCACGTAAACGTGAGGCCATTTAATAAACTAAGTTAAAAAATACAAAAATGAAACTATACTATGTTTAACTTAGTTTATTAAGCCATGTCAGGAATCGTGGGCAAATGCAGATAACACGAGGCAGATAAATGATGTACCTTCTAAGTCAATAATTAATTTCGTCCACTATCTCTAAGTTTTTGTACTACGCACCTGCTAGGCTTTTATTGATACATTATTATCACACGTATTGAGAAACTCAATTAATAACATTTTAATTATCAGATTGTATAAATAATTTTATTTTGCATCTTGTTCCGCGATTACCAAAATAATCAGATTTTTTTTACAAATTATCTAGCATAATAAATTTTTCCAAAATAAATATGACATACCTTAAAAGCAAAGACGTGCCTTGTAAAGGCTTTTTAGTGAGTTAAGTAAAAAATTCAATGCAATATTATTGTTTCTTGTATTTAATGTATTATAAAACATAGCAAATTAATTAACATAATGTTATGTGAAATCAACTAACATATTAGGCAGTTACTGTCTTATCATACCATAAATTTTAATTAACAAATCTGTAAAATAAATATTAATTATGTATAATAAATAAATTCATTTATTGATTTTTTTTCTTCTGTATTATAACTATATCTATGATTATGATAATAGTTCATGCAATGCCTATTAAGCTCTAGAAATTTATTGTGTGACTCCATTTTAATGTAATTTTTTTGGTAGTCATTTGGTAGGTATTAAAAAATATAAGGAATGTATAGTTTTAAGAATAAATAAATTTTTATACATTTTTATGTCGGCAATTGCGATTATATTATAAATCAATTAAACATTAAGTGACAAATTAATATGTATGCATTCATTCATTAAATAAAAAATAATTGAGGAGTCCGACATGCCAAAAAAATACATTATTTCGAGTATGTCCAAACGTTTGCAGACCAATCAAAGTCCAAAATTTTTGCAGATGATACAAAGCTGTATGCTAACCCACTTACTCGCTCAACTTAACTACAGCAAGACCTGGACAGTATTCATGAATGGACCAAGAAATGGCTTCTCACACTCAATGTTAACAAATCTACAGTTCTTCGTATTGGCTCGAAAAACCCCAAACTTATATATAGTCTAAATGGTGTCTAGATTTGAAAGCTGTGAAACACCAAAAAGACCTCGGAATAACAATAACAAGGAATGGGAATGTCACATATTAAACATTACAAAAAATCCAATTCAATTATCTACTTGATAAAAAAAACCTACTCTCGAATATGGGTTTCAGATATAGAATCCATACTTTGTTATGAATATCAACTTGTTGGAAAGAGTTAAAAGACGAGCTACAAAGTTGTAGTCAAGCCTGAAACGGCTTCCATATGTGGAGAGACTGGAAACTCTCAGTCTCACAACGCTGCAGGAGTGGCGAGAAAGGAGTGACCTGATAGAGACATACAAGATACTCAACAGTTATAGCTGCCCGAATTTGGATTTCATTGTCAGGCCTAAACAAGACGCTCGTCTTCGAGGCTACAGTCTCAGGCTGGAGATAACTAAATTC
Source organism: Micrasema longulum (assembly GCF_059751315.1). Classification (NCBI taxonomy): domain Eukaryota; kingdom Metazoa; phylum Arthropoda; class Insecta; order Trichoptera; family Brachycentridae; genus Micrasema; species Micrasema longulum. The sequence goes on from NW_028277966.1 coordinate 54,214, forward strand.
AATCTAAATCCATGGAAGCATTTCCTGAGAAATAGGGTTGTTGATGGTTGGAATAAGCTGCCACAGGAGCTGATCTCAATGGGTTCAAAAATGGACTAGATTTGTTTCGGAAAAGTTAAAGAGCGCCAGCAACTAACTCTCGTTAAAATAGATTTAAGCATATCACCTTAAGCAAAGTTGCTCGCTTAAAATGAATATAATAATAATAATAAGACTGGATTCCACCCTTTAGAGCAGGCGTGGGAAACTTTTCTCTAGTCTGGGCTCCGGTCCAGATTGCTAGTTTTTCTTTGAGTCGCGGGCTGGAATATCAAAATAACCATGCACACAAAAAAAACATGTACATCGCCATAAATATAATAAATTATGGGTTAAGATTTTTGGTACTTCTCCATTATACATTTACGTAACAGTTAAAATATTTTTTTATAAACTAATTAATGCCAATTGTGAACAGAAAAAGTATTTTGTCGAAAATCAGACATAAATCACCAATGCAATAGAAAGTTTACCAATGTGTCGCATGTTGGGTATGTACTAAAAGAGAAATCCTAATATATATTTAGAATCTCTCATTTTTTGCATGTGTAATGACTACACGGCACCGTAACGCACGGATGTTTTTAAAAGGGTAAGGGAAAGGTTTAACAAAAATTAAAAAGACATGACACGCTCACATGATTGAAATCATTTTCTTGATACTGCAGTCCTAGTTCAGTAAAATTATATTTAACATCACACATACTGACACTCTCTGAGGCCCTTAGTTAAAAGCTGTATCTTGTTTTTATTGAATATGATATGGTATCTTTTGATGATAATAATAAAGGATAATTTATTAAGAACCATATTTGTGAAAAATTAACCCAAGCTTGTTGATAATATTACTTATCTTGGTATCATGAAAAAATCAATAAATCACACACACATTCAATGTTTTGAGTTAATGTTAATGAGTTTTGTTTTGGTATGATCAAAACTCCACGTTTCCGCGGGACAGATCAAAACGTCGCACTGGCCGGATTCCTGAAATGTTTGCTATTAAAGATGGGTGCTGCAAACATTGATGAATCATTTTAGCTATTATTGTCATTCTAGTTATATCAGTATACTAAGAAAGGTGTAAGAATAAATATTTGAGTGAACCATGACTGATATCTGGTAAATAAATAATATTGCTGGGAGTTTTAGTATTTGTTTTTGTAACAAGTTTTGAGTAAACTTTGTAAGTTCAAATATTGTAACAATGGGAACGAAATAGTCTCAAGGAAAATAATATTTCTCTAAAATCTAGTTAAAAGTTAATTAAATAGTATGTTGGATCGAGATATCGATACCATTTTTGAGAATGATCTACATCTTAATAGCTGGTATACTGCCCAGAAAAGCGCAAGGGCAGCTTTTCGACAAAAATCACAAAAGAAATAAATATTTGACAATGTTCTACATGAAATTTCAAATCATTTGATATAAAGCAAAAAACATTAAAAAAATATTTCAGTAGGTACATAAATGATATAATGGTTTTAAAGATTTTGTAATAACACAATATCCAGAGATTTATAAGCAAAAACACAGTGTAGATATGACACATACAGGTTTTTAAAAATTTATTTTACTTTTTGTACATAATGCTGATTGTACGTTGGCGAGCTTATTGCCAAATACCAATTTATTCCAACCAACCGATAAAATAAAATTTTTATAATTGAAGTTACAAAACATATTCAATAAAAAATGAAAATAAGATACTCGTATCTAAAAATAGAAATAACTCTATTTGTAAATAAATTACCTGAAATCAATACCATTACACAATAGGGAAAAGGAAAAAAGAGGAAAGAGGAAAGGAGGAGAGATTAAGGAAGAGAAAGGAGATGTGATTTAAACAGAGATACTGTAGTAACATCTTTGATGGTGGATGGGAGATGATTCCACAGTTGAGCGGCATGGACACTATATGAGTTAGAGAAAAAAGAGGAATTGTGGATGGTTATTAAGAGGGTGCTTTGAGAATTAGAACGAAGAGGTCAAAGCCCTATGGGAAATTAGGTATAAAAATGTATTCTTACGTGCAGTAAAAATTAGAGCATTAAATTGTACAGCGAAGTTTCTTAAAAATATATGAAAAAAACAATCAAAATTATTTTAGTAAAAACAAATTACTTTACATGATGCCACTAGTTATTCCGAATCAACCAATGATAAGAGAGTTGTAATAGATTTTCCCGTTTACGTTAAGTCAACTGACGAATCAACAGAACTCACCGTGAAGAAGGGAAAGAGAACTTAAGATGTCACACGCGAAGTAATTTCAAAAATACAAAACTTTAAAAAATCACAGCGCTAATAATATGTACATAAAAATAATTTTTAAAAAGTTTGGCTTAGTTAAATAGTCTATTAAGAAATAAAAAAAAAACTTTTGAGCATCCTTATTGACATACTGTATTTTTATTTATGATTATTCACAGATTTTTAAAATTGCACAGTTGATAAATACTAAAAAGTGTCATATCTCAAAATTGACTTTTGCAAATATCTGCCTTTTTGTTTACGACAGCAGTATTAGTGATCATTTTACACATTGTGTAATATTCACCATTCTGTCTATGTTGAATATCCATATTTCTTCAATTCAGATTTAAGATGTACTCCGTTTATGTATTTTATAATCAAACTTAATAAACTCCCTAATGCTGAAAACCGATACCTGTCTGCAAACATTAGAACATACTCAATATAATCTCGGTTGTAATATTACATATTAATAACTTCTGAGGGAGTTTGAATCCAGTTCATGCCTGCGAAAATTTGGACAGACCCAAAATATTGTTGATAAAACCAGCTGGTCCAAGAAGAAGTATAAAAATGAAAAATATTTTCAGGCATTGCCTAGTCTGTAGGTGAAATAATTAGGTCAGAATTTCACCTGCATCAATAAGGGTTTCAGCTCTTTAACTTCACAAAGATCAACAGATGGAAGTATTGAAGGAATACAGATGTTCAAACATAGGCAGAATGGTGGATGTTACAGTGTGTAAAGTGGCCACTTAAACCAGCCAATAACAGGTCATAAGTCCTGTCAATGCCTAGACTTCTATTGCCCTTGTATTACATGTTTTTCATCTCTGTTATAATATGTTCATATTCAGTGTGAAAAAATGATGGAAAATAATTCTTTAAATGATTTAAAACACTTTGTTTCGTTACACATATTTATTATTTTAAATTTATTTTGATAGAAAGGAGCACCAAAATCCATATTTGCTCAATATTATTAACTCAAACTCTTTCACTGACTAATTATACCTGTAAATATATCATCATATTATAATAATTTGATCTTCCTAAATATTACTAATTGCACATATATATATATATATACATTCTAAATTGACATCATCCTAAGAGTTTGGCAAATAATAATTTCAGGAAAGCGAGAGAACTGTCATCTTGAGGTTTGGTGCTGTCAGGATAAGCTTGCCCAAACTTTGTAGGGTCTGTGTCCTCTGAGGGGGCTCCTAACACCACAACAGAAAAACATACCAAAGCCAGGATCATCTGTTTGACAAAAACAAAAATGTGAAATAATTTCAAGTGTTTGGTATTCACAAAAAAAAAACTGTTTATGAAAATATCATGTATTATGTAAAAAAATAATAATCATAATATGCACTAACGTATAATATGTCAACACGATATTTCTATTCTAGCTACACAAAAAATATGGCAAATATTAAGCCTTGCCCTATAGTTTCCCTTAACAATAATATTTTAAAAAAGAGAAATCACGATACACATAGAGAATTATTTATTTCTCTGTAACTCGTTACCGTAAATATCCACAGTACTAACCGGCTGCTGTTAGTTTTGTTATTCATGTACTTAATAAAATTGTGAAAAATCCTATCTACTTATTCAATAAATTGGATTACTGTTCTCTCATCACATGTGGCAACATTATAAACCGTGACCTCTAGTATGATTTGCAAAAGCGCCAACAGCTACGCTACTAAGTATGCTTATCTCAACTCAATTTTCTTTTTCCGGATTTTTATTTAAAAGTAGTCACCGAGTCGAAAACACTATGTAGGATTCTGGCTCTATTTCACACAGAGAGCTGTGTTCTTCATCCGCCCGGATATGAAATACTTAATAGTTTAGTATTATGTTAGTTTATTTATGTATTTTTGTAGTACTTGTTTCCCCTTTTTAGTATATGTCTTTATAGGTAAATTGATAGTCTACAGTAAAGTAATTAAAAAATAATAAGACGCTTACCAATTGAAACTTCATGATTGAGCTTTATGATAAAACTTTTGTATTAGCAGAGAGTTATTAACAAGAAAACTGTATTTAATGTAACATAACATCTATTTGAATCTCTTTTATATATTGTTGCAGTTGGTAGAGAAGAGGGAGTATTTGTGTGACAATATTTGAATTTGAGTGTTTACTTCCCACAAAAGTTCACAACTAATAAAACTAGGCATGAAGACAAACATTTACTAAGGATACTGGAAAAACTTCTACATATTAGATAATATAAATCTTAGCACCTACAACATAAAACCAGATATAATAATACCCGTATTATCTTTTCCATGTGTTTTGGTAAGTATTTAAAAAAATATTTAAAATAAAACAAATTTTTTCAGTGACATAGGTACTTTAAAATAAATACATTTGAATATAATTTTTATTACAAATCAAAATTTCTTTCATTAAAACTTTAAATATGCGGTTAGTACCTACTACCGTTTAAAGTGTTGAAAAAAGAGGAAAATTGTAGGAACTCCAGCGCTTTCAGAACTTTGGGACGCGAACCTGACTTGGGAGGATGTACTGGAGCTGGCAGCCGACAGAGATGCTTGGAGGATCTTCGTGAACACCATATGCTCCAACTAGGGAGCGGACATGGAATGATGATTTTTTATATGTTTATTACATAATAATGAATAATATTTGATTTGAATGATTTTATACAAGTTTATCCAAAGAAAAATTTTCCCAAGAATTTGTAGAATATAAAAGGAGCATCATCTTGAGGCCTTGTATGGTCAGGGTGAGGTTGGCCTATTTGTGTGGCATCACTATCTTCTAATGGAGCTCCCAAAACCAGCACTGACAGGTACACTGTTGCCAGAATGACCTGTAAAGATTTTAAAGTTGTATTTATTTTTTGCATTTTTTTATATGGATGTTTAAATTAAGGGACGTCCAGGACCGTGAGAACCTGTTGCCTTGTAAAGTAGACACGAGGGAGGCATCTGCAGTATTTGGCCCAACCAGACGTATCGTCTTTGCTCGATGACAGTCGTCACCAGAGGTTGCTTTCTAACAATGTTAAACCACAGCACATGGCTGATAGTTCGTCCTTAGTTCGCCTCTAAACTACAGGACATAACCTTGTCTCGGGGTTGCGCTAGAGTTGCCACCTGACAAAGTGGCCAGGGGAGATTTTGTGGATACTGTATGGTCCATCTAAACAGCGGACATAGATTGAGAAAGCAGAGAGGTAAACAAGAGAAAGGAAACCAGAAGAAGTACGTTAAACAAAGGGTTAATGAATATTACACAATAACCAATATGCAGACAAGGCAGTTGTCACTGTAACCAATTACATACTAAATTACAATAAAATGGCTGAAGGGGGGCTGCCAATTTCCCCATATGAAAAATAAATTATCGACAATATAAATGAATTACAATTAAACTATATAAAATATGGAGAAAGGAAAGACGAAACTACCAATTTCCCCTTTAAAAAAATACTATGTTTTCTATTTTATTTTGGTCCAAATCAGCACAAAAATACTTATTTATTTTTGTTGCTTGTTTGCAAATAAAGCCCATTTTTAATGTAATGTTATATTTCCACTTATATTTGAAAAAACACCAATTGTTGGTCCAGCTCTCGTAGTATAGCAGTTTGCACATTTTACAACAATGCATAAGCTGCAAGGTACGAGTATTTCCAACTGGGTTCGAATACCTAGTATAAAATAGTAGTTAATTGTGAAATAGATGTAACAATCTTTAATGTAAAAAAGTAACACATACGTTGAAAAGTGACGAATAAAAAAAAAAAATGGGTGAAATTAAAAACAGGAAAATATAATACGTCAAGATCAAAAAAATAGGATCAATTTAATATTTTAAATTCTGGAATTAACTTTTATAAATAATTATAAAAGTTGTTACTTGAAGTTGCAACCTGATTTTTCTCACATAAAACTCCTTTGATTTTAGGACTGCAATATTACATAGTTCATGGAGTGGCCCGTAAAGCATAAGACTGATCATCTTGCCCTCATAAAACAAATTATTATAATACGATGCGCTTACTGTACCAAAGCATTTATGCATTATGATTTTATGCAAAACAATATAAAAAAATGCTCTACAATGCCTATTATTTTATTTTTCCTTTATTTAATGAGGAATTTCAGCGGTTTTTTTTTTTAAAAGAATTTGTTAATAGACTTTCAAACTAAGCCAAAAAAAAATTTAAAAATTCATGCATCATATTCTCATTGCTCTGATATTTTAAAGTTATGGAATTTTGAAATTATTCCGCCCGTGATCTCATTGGCTCTAGTCGGTAAGTTATTGCGACATTTAAAAGTAGAGCCCCGTAGCCATCAAAATATATATACTAAGCCTTGAAATAAATCGCTTCCCAGAAATCTATCACAACACACATAAACGCTGTAATTGATTGGCTGGTTCACAAGAACTTGTGTCGTCATTCAAAGTACTTAGTTTTAAGAAACTTCGGCATATAATTAAATGCTCTTATTTTTACCCCGTGTGATTTTTTTCAATATCCAATTTCCCGTAGCCCTAAACATTCTGACTACCGATACGTCAAGATCAATCAAATTAATGCATAATTAATAAGGTTAACAAAGTTTTTTATATGGATAGAAATACACAGACACTTCAGAACTTGCCTATGGGTCAGTGGAGTGACTACATCCACAAAATATTAAATGTAATTGTAAATAATAAGAAATTTGGGTTTCTGAATAAAAAAACAATGATTAAAATAACATACCAATAATAATTCCTGATGTAATTTCATTTTTATTTGATTTTGTATTAGCACAAGGTAATTATAATTATTAATTAATAGAATTATGACAAGCTTTTGGAAAGTAACATGAGATCACTTTGGTCTTTTATATAGTTTAATATATTGTCAGTGTGTCAAGATAAGAGGGAGTATTTGAGTAGCGATGTTAATTTGCAGTCTTTGTAATTATCACAAGTTGATGAAAGTTTAAAATAAATAATTGCTGACAGTAAACGGAGAAAATGTATCTATGAAAAATGTGTCAATGAGTCCACGCAGTTTCTTGATTTTAAATCTAGAATATTTTATTTTCAAAATGAACTCTTATCCTGCTAACCAGTTTCATCACATTTGTGACATCACCAGAATTGTGCCTGTTATTTTCACCACCATGTTATTTTTGTATGTAATTATGTACTTATTATATGTAAAGCCAACCTTTCACATACATTTAATATTACATAATGACAGATTATAATTCCTGTAAATGCCTAGACTTCCATATTTTCTTCTCTAAAATGTTCCCCATCTCTGTTGTAATTTGTTAATGTTGTTAAATAATGTAATTTTTCACTTTCATATACAAGTTTTGTATTTTTTATTCACTTTTTACAACTTGAAAATATTATTTTCTATCTATACTGATATTATAAATGCGAAAGTGTTTGTTTGTATTTCCTTCACGTCTCAACAGAGTGACCGATTGATATAGTTTTTGCATAGGGATGGCCGGAGAGGTGAGAAGTAAAATAGGATATTATTAATACATATTTAAAGAATTAACTTTGTGATCAAACATTTTACTAAATGTTATAAAATATTTATAGGCAACCACTTACCGATTTTTCTATGTCTACCGGTTTCGAGGCGTACCCGTCTCTTCGTCAAGACACCAATTAAATCAACATGCAAAACCCACTATAAACCTTCACCGTAGTTGTAGCACAAAAGTATAAAACCAACATGCCGTGCATTTTAATAGGCAACCCCTACAAGCACTGATCAGGTTATGAAAACATTTTATGTTGTGGGAGAAATAGTTGAATATAGAGGGAGAGGTGTGAGTTTAATAGGTATAGGGTAACCCTTACAATGGAACATCGTATAAAGGGCTATATTGAAAGGTTGTTTAATTATTGATCTAAGGAACATTCTTTTTTAAAGCTTCTTTAATGTGAAATGTTTTCATATTATTTACTTTCAACCCTTTATTATTTGTATGTAAGATTTCAACTCCTATGTCTTTATTAAAGTCATGATTGAAATTCATTGGGTGATTTGCGAATTCGGATAAACTTTTATTGCGAAGACATCTCATGTAGTGGGTTTTGCATGTTGGTTTAATTGGTATCCTGACGGAGAGATGAGTACGCTTCGAAACCAGTAGACATTGAAAAGTTGGTCAGTGATTATATACAGATATTTAATAACATTAAGTAAAATAGGATACTTATTTTTCATCCTGAATTATAAAAAAGCACAGCAAAAAAAATATTAACAATGAGAAACATTTAAGTGATTTTATCGTAAAATATTTCATTGTCCTTGGTCTGGTACCTGAAGCGAAAGACTGGCCACCTTACCTTTCCATAACAGATGGTCGAGATACGCTGCACTTAGTTTATCAATGCAGTGCCCTATGCATCATTGGATGTGGATAGAAGTATGATGATGATGATAGTTACATGATAAGAGACATGAAAATCACAAACATTAGCCAAAATGGCGAATGTGGCATAGTATGTAAGTTGAACAACCAATAACAGTTCATAAATGCCCAGATTTTCACATTTTTAATAATTCCTGATATGAATTATAATTTCATCATATCTGTTGAGATATTAGTTAATATATTTTTTTTACCTTATTGAGCACAGCAGTAATTTTATTTTGAATAAGTTTGCTTTGAATTCCTATCCGAAGAATAGTTTCTTTAAGAAAATGAGTTTTAAAATCTTAAAAGGTTCAATATCGGATGAATATTGCGGTATGGCGCTGGCAGGTTCATTATCATTCTCTTCATCATCAGAGTTTTCGAATCCCAAGTCGAGGAAGGGTGCAGCCATGGATCCCATCACAAAGCACACGAAGAAATAGACAATCTGAAAAAGTTATGAGTATAATATAATATATATTAGGGTGTCCCAGAAAAATTTAAGTTTTATTTTTTTAAAGCATACCCTCTAATTTTGTTTGAATGATGTCAAAACACTTATAAATAAAATTTCACGTAAATTGAATCACGGCAACCCGTGCCGACTTGCATCGGAACTTGTCAGAACTTACATAGTACGGCGCGCGCGAACTAAGTGTTAATGTGCTTGTTATGTCGTGTTTGTTTTTATAAGTGAACGCATTGTTTTCGTTGTGTCAACATGTCTGTGGAGTTACGCAGTTCTAAAAAGGAAATATTTTTGGTTGGGGATATAAAACATCAAATTACAGGTTCTAAACTTCTCTCTAATGGACAAGTGCTGGCGGTTTTATTTTATAATATTCGCAAAGTCAATTTAAGCGTCTCATGAAAGTGCAAATCTTACTATTTGTGAGTGCATTATTTATTGGGAAAAGGCACGTATACTGACTAAATCTTTACCTAACTGTGTTAAGAAACTTGTAGCCTTATACCAAGATTAGAGAAATTTGCAAAAAGATGCAAACAAAACTCAAGGTGTGTTTGAGCAGCGTCGACAGGAGTTTGTTACAAATACAAAAAAATTGTTTGATATTGCACATGCTGATGCGTTTCAATTAATAAAGATAAATGAAGATAAGATTTTCCTACAAAATCAGAGAGAGCCAGGACGACCCGGTCATTTAGCTGGAGTGGACAAAAAAGGAGGAAAAGGGTCTTGGAAATATCCAGGAGCAAAAGCGGCTGGCCACTTATTTGGCATCCATAACACCCTCTACGTCTTCTCATGAGCCATTACAAGAAACTTCATCTTCTGACTCTGAAGTAACGGACTTACAAGAAGATTTGTCCATTCCAATTGAGAGGAAACAGCCCGATACTATTAAAACTTCTGTGAAGAAAAATTTCGTTACTCCGAAACTGGTGGCGGCATTAGACAGGTGTCAATTAAGTATGAGAGATTCTGTCTTTATTATTGAAGCAACTATTGAAGCACTTGGCCACAACACTGACGAATTTCCTATAGGCAAGTCCTCCAGCCGAAGAATTCGTACAGAAAAGCGAAAACAGCGCGCAGAAGCTATAAAACTTAATTTTCAAAACGATGTACCGGATACTGTAACTGTCCACTGAGATGCAAAACTGTTGCCGGCTTTAGATGTACGCAAATCTAAAAAAGAAACGTCTACCAATCGTTATTTCAGACGATAATAAAGAACAACTTATTGCTGTGCCAAAATTAGAAAACTCATCGGGAAGCGAACAGGCACAAGCAGTTTGGAATGCTATTGTTGACTGGAATCTTGAAGATAAAGCACAGATTCTCTGTTGTGATACTACTGCTTCTAACACAGGCCGAATTAATGGTGCATGTGTGCTTCTCGAAAAGAAATTGAACAGAGAAATGTTGATTTTTGCTTGCCGCCATCACATCTACGAATTGGTACTAAAAGCTGTGTTTGAGGCCAAAATCAGCCAAGTCACTACAAGTCCCGATATCCCTTTATTCAAAAATTTTCGATCAAACGGGAAAAACATCAATGTAGAGAAGATACAAAGCCACAAAGAAACGCTATTATGTCTGAACGATTCTAATATTGATAAACTTTTAGAGTATTACAGAACTGAATTGACCAAAGAAATTGTAAGAGATGACTATCGAGAGTTAATAGAGCTCTGCATAATATTTCTTGGTGGAGATAAAGTTAATGAATTTAAAATTCGGCCTCCAGGCGCCATGCACCAAGCAAGATGGATGGCGAGAGCTATTTATTCATTAAAAATATCGTTGTTTAGCTCTCAATTCAAAATGTCAAATAAGAACAAAACAGCTCTATTAGACGTCTGCCTGTTTATCGCGACATCCTATGTCAAGCCTTGGCTGCAATGCACTTTAGCGGTAAAAGCGCCCTACCAGGACTTATGCTTTTTGAAGGCTGTGAAGGCATACAAAATGGTCGACATGGTTTTTAGCAGATGAAGTGTCTATCTTGTCTCTATTTGACGATGATATTAATCAAGAAAGTAAGGTAAAAATAGTTGCTAATTTGGCCAAAGAAAATCCATCGGTCCACAATAAACGCTACATTCCATCGAGAGAAGAACTTAGTGGGCCTCTTTTCGAAAAAAACATCGATGACTTTGTTTCCATGAACAGCAGATTCTTTTTCAGGAGACTCAAAATTGATGACAGTTTTCTCATGGAGTGTCCTACTTCGTGGCCTGCTAATGCTTCGTTTCAACACGCTAAAATGAAGGTGCAGTCACTAAAAGCAGTTAATCACAGTGGACGAGGAACAAAAACAATATTTATTACGTTGCGTACAAGAACACAGAAAAGTATATCCTGACTGTAAAAAACAAACCTTAAAAAGAAAATTTAATTAATAATGTCCTTTAAATAATTAATATGTATAATACCTAATAAATATGATACAATAATCAAAGTACCATTGTTTTATTTACAAAATAAATATTAAGTTAAAATATTCCCCTATGGTTTCCATACAAACTTTTATATTCAAAGTTTGACATCAAGTCGGCACGGGTTATCGCTATCCGATTTCAATAATATTTATTATTTCAGTTATTAAGGTCAAATGGAACAAAATAAGAGGGTATGCGTGTCTCAATCTGTAAAAAAAAAATTGCCCTTATAGTCTGGGACACCCTAATATATATATATGAGCAAAATAAGAGATTTTTTGAAATGCAGTTATTTAGAAACAAAAATTTAACACATAAATGTTGAATAATCTATTTTTCATAATTTATTAAAATAATAATATAACTACTAAAAAAATTGATTCCCGTGAAAGACGTGGCATGATCAGATAAATTAAAATCTCATGTCTGGTTATGTCAAAAACAGAAACAAGTGAAGGGCATGTATGACAAGATGTAGGAATGTATGTCAGGATAGACGTGTGTGAGGGTCTATCCTCTCTGTATTGGTAGTACTAGTATTAGTATTAGTACTAGTATTAGTAGTACTAATACAAACAACTTTTTTGCCAAAATCAATGTACCTAGTTGTACATAAAAATACAACGTCTCTGCCAAGCTTTTTTTTATTGCGATCTAATGTACAATAATAATGGTTTTTTTTACATGCAACTTAAAAAAATATGCCTGTTGTCGCAATGAGGAAGTTTAGTGGGTTTTTTATTATTTGTTAAATGCCTATGAAACTAAGCCATTTTTTTTTTATGAATCGTATTATCAGCGTGGAGAGTCTTAGAGATTAGGGAGTTATTAAAATTAACAAATTACAACAGAGATGGACAAAATTTTTGAGTAAATGCCTAGACTTCCATATTCCCTTCTCTAAAATGTTCTCCATCCTTGTTGTAATTTGAATTTAATATATTTTCGGATATATACCTATATCCTATACACATATTATTAATTAATAAAATCAAACGAAAAAAAATTCTTCGATATTTTTTTTTACATTTGAAATGAGTTATTACATTCATGTTACAAAACTTCAGAGGAACTTTTTTTATGATTATATCCTAATGAATTGTTGATAAATTGTTTTTTTTTCGTTCGAATTTTTAAATTTAGATTAAAAACGTATTTAACCAGCAAGGTGATACGCAAAGGATATAGGGAAGGGGCCTGGCGGGAGAGGGGGGGGTGTGTGTGAAAGGGATGCTAGTCCGTGACATAAAGGATTGTCTCCCCTCTCAAATTATAATAATAGTTTTTTTTAATTAAAAAAACGTAGGAATTTTTGGAAAATAAAATTTTTTGGATTCTTAAAATTTATCATCATGAGGAATGAACCTCTGAAATTTCAAGATCTGGACCTGAAACACCGTAAATATAAAAAACAAATAAAATAATAAATCGTTCATATTAAAAAATATATTAAAACTATCTCAGCAGAATTAAAGTCGCTGGATTGGAACTGGAGCATAAAACTGATCATCAAAGCATACGTTGTAATTTAAATACCAATTCAGTACCGTTTGCACCACTGGGTGCAGATAGATCATGATGATAAAAATTATGGAATAATAATGTAACTTATCTACGTATTTAATTGAAATTTCACTCACCAGTTTGTGTCTCATTGCTTTTATTCAATCAATTTATGTATATATAAATTAAACATTCCAAGCGTTTTTATAACATTTTTGTGTTTCTAGATGGTCATTAAGTAATACAATATTTCTCTGTTCAAGAAAATAATATTTGTGTTCACATGTATTGTCAACCGTTTTTAACATTTTTCGTAAAAAAAAAAGTAATTCTAATTTACCAAGTGTAGGTACATCAAATTTCCTTCCAAAAAACAAAAATTTTAAAAAAAATAAGGGGTAGTACAATAGTTAAGTTTTCATCAAAATGGGTTGCATTAGGGCCAGTTGCAGTGAATTTTTTAAAAGTTGCTGTTGAATAATATAAAAATCGGCAGTTTGTTATACTTTTTTCATGCAATTAATTTAGTCGATTTTTAAGAAAACGCAACAATAAAATTTGACTTGAATATTTAAATTATTTTTTGGTGTAAGTGGTCCTTAGCAATTTTTTTTTCAATCCAACTGCGGGTGAGATTCATATGATTGAAAACATTCAATCATATGAATCTCACCCGCAACAGCAAAGGTTTCAGATATTTAACTTCACAAACGTCAATACATAGATGGAAGAATAGAAGGAATATAAATGTTCCACTCACCGACTCCACGGCTCCACATGTTAGCAAACAAACATGGAAACTTAGATTTATTTTATTTATCTTTATACAAATTAAAATCATCACTTTTTCATCACTTTTTTTCTAAATTATAAAAATGTTCCAAGTGTTATACTTGTTTTACTGTTTATACTATGATACATCGCCTCTGTTACTTCAATACTTTTTATATTAAAACTCTTTATTTATTGTCAATTTGCTGCATACCTATGGTATAATTTCTTATTTCATTTTCCTTTATTATTTCTTTATTTTCTGATGATTTTATTTTATGTACTTATCTATATTTTCTTTACTTGGGTACGGGTGTTTGGTTTCATTATAATTGTTTTTCAATATTATTTTATACTTTGTAAATATAGGCAGAATTGTGAATGTTACACAGTTTGTAAAGTGGCCACTCAAACCAGCCAATGACAGGTCATAAGCTCTGTGGATGCCTAGACTTATTTTAAGTTTATTGTATTTTATTTCTCGTTTACGAGCTCTGGTTGGCTGATATAATGTGGTAATTTGGCTACAATGCGGAACATTGTAGCTAGTACCATCATCATTTGATTGAAGAACTTGCACCTTGGATTGAATAAGGAGGAAAAACAGTGTGTATTTCTTTTTGTTATGTCACCAAAACATTTAACACTGGTGTCAAGTATGCTACACGATATTACAATAATCGTTACTAATATTTACACGTCATCGTTACACCTAAATAAAAATAAAATGACCAACGTACGCATATTTTCACAAAAAAAATATTTCATATTAGATATATCTTATAATATATATTAAAAAAATATAGAACACAAAGAAAAAGAATAACTGAGGCTGATATATTTGGTTCTGAACTTAATAGTTATAAAACAAGTCTTATTTCTTTTTTTCTCTTGTAATATTCATAAACTTTTCTCTCTGTTTAAAATTGTTTTTCTTTTCTGCTTTTTCATATTTATGTATACATTTCGTTAATATTTTTGGTTACTTATGTGTATTTACTTGATACTATTGTTACAGTTATGCAATTTTATCATTTATATAATATGATGGCGAAGTCACTGCATAACATAACCCATACTATTTTGAATATAATTAAGTTTTCTGCTCACGCAAATTTAAAATACATATTTGGTTATGATATTTACAATTACAATACGCGTTACTTGGGGAATTTTTATGTCTTTGATGTCTAAGTTTCACTCAACGAAGTTCGGCAGAAGGTTTTAAGAAAATATTGGCCATTCCGAATTTCATAAACTGCCCGATGAGCTAAAATACGAAAAGTCGAATAGAAAATCCAAAAGTGACGCAATTAAAAAATATTACTTAAATCTTTTGATAGTGGTAATTATTGATGTAATTTATATAGATGGTGTAAAGTACTGTGTTTTGTTTCTTGTATAATGTTTTCTTACTATTTCGGATATATTAACTATGTATGATATTATGTGTTGTCACAAAAATGTTTTCTTTACATGTACGCTCCCAAATGAGTTTTTTTTAAAATAACTCCTGGGAGTATAATATGTACTATTTGTATTATATGTTTTATAATTATTATATGTACAAATGTATTTTTTTTTCTATATATTTATGTTCAATGTAGTATGTGTCAAAATTATTTTATGCCGTTTATGTATAAATAAACAAATAAATAAATAACGTGCCCCCTTAC
Organism: Micrasema longulum; assembly: GCF_059751315.1. Classification (NCBI taxonomy): domain Eukaryota; kingdom Metazoa; phylum Arthropoda; class Insecta; order Trichoptera; family Brachycentridae; genus Micrasema; species Micrasema longulum. The sequence goes on from NW_028277966.1 coordinate 69,806, forward strand.
AGAAGTAACCCGTGCCGAGGATACTTTATAATATATTTATTTTCTTACAAGAGACCTACGACAGTAAAGTAACTTTGCAAAAAAAAATATTTAATAATATTGTTTTGAAACTGTAAACATATAAAAAAAAAATCTTTAAAAATGTGATTTACAGTATTAAAAATTTTTTTTATAACTATACATTTTTTTAGAGTTAAAATAAATATTTGCGTTCTTATGATTTGTGCGAATTTTCCATTTTGGCGCCATTTTCAACGAGTTGTAAATAATTCACTATTAGAAAATGGAAATTAAGTTGGGATGGAATCGGATTCGACCCTCGGAGCTTTGATCCGTGAGACCACAACACTAGCCACGGGACCACAACCCGATTCAATAAAAAAAATCATTAATTTATTTATTTTAAAATGGAACAATGACCGACAGCTGGACATACATGCATAGAAGACATATCCGTATATATGTTGCTAGATCCATCACCCTTTCACAGCATTCAATGTGTTACAAACAATTATTTAATATAATTTAGAAAAATTGGAAAAAGAAATCAATCAAAAGTAAAACTTAATTTAACGGGAGTAGAGAAATGGTTTGGTCGAATCAAACAATCCATTTTACTTTTACTCGTCTCTAAATAATATAATGTATATTACAATACGATATACATTTTATAATTTATTTTTTTTACATAGTTTCGTATCCAGGCGAACGAAAAATAGAATTTTGTGTTTAAAAAAGAGCCAGAACCCTGGACGAATGTTCGACTTGCTGGCTACCCTCAGGTAAAAATTCTGAAAAACGCAATCGATTGCAGATTCATATGTCTCGTGATGTGTAGGTTTGCCTGCCATGCTTGAAGTTCCGGGTTCGATTCCTGGCAAGATCGACGTTATATATTTATTTGAAAGGTGGTTTTACATCACAACATTTTACTGTTTCTAGAATGCGACCTAGAGCATAAGAACGATCAGCTTTCCTTTAGGCAATAATGTATGATCGAGATTCGCTATATTTGGTGTAGAAATACAGTATCCTATGCAACATCAGGTGCGGATTATGATGATGACGATAATTAAATGAAAGGTAGACGTTATTTTTTCACATTTCTGAATTACCTATTAAATTCAACATTGCATCATTTTATTATTCAATGTGTGGTTCAACCTACGTACAGCATCAAACCCTCAGAGTAATAACTCGCCCCTGCTTAAATATAAGCCCTTTAGCTCCATTGCATAGACCAAAAGCGTTTCAAATGTCTGTTTTGGCTTTAGTTTAACAACAAATACCCACCTTCCTGTGAGCAAGTCACATTGTGAAAATTGTTACTATGATAAATCCTTATTATATACCTGCATCTGCATACTTCTGACAAAGTGAAACTAGTGTTAAATAAACAGCTTAAAATATACATCTCATCAAAATCTACACGATACCGGTATCCTTGCAATAGTAAAAGGGAATTTTAAACGTGACTACAATTTCTATACAGTCCACAATATTCCTTCTGTTATCAATGTAAAAAAGCCTGAAAGGTGATGGGCTGAACAAACATTTCCTGGCTTCAATTTTCTTTAGTTGTATTTTATTTCAGTTGTACCTGTATATATCATAAACAAATGTATTTACTATTGGCATATTCCAACGGAGATGAAGAACATTCAAGAGAAGGTCATATAAAAGTCTAGGCATCTACAGGGCTTATGGCCTATCGTTGGCTGGTTTAATTGGCCACTTTACACACTGTGTAACATTCACCATTCTGCCCATGTTAATGTATTTATAATTGTTGGACTGAATAAGTCAGTAAATAAATAAATAAAAAAAAAAGTGAAGGATGCTTTCGGTTTTCAGTTGCAATAGGGAAATATTACGTTTTTTTATAATTATTAGTAGTAGAAAAGATATTTTTAAATTTATAATTTTTAATTCCCGCAAAAACGGTCATTCCTTCGACCACGCCCCCAATACGTCACGATTCATGTTTATTTGTTCCTAGCCATTGAATTTTGTTTAAATCAGTATCACGAATCTTGACGTCACAACAACCAAGTCACAACCCGTCGCGTTTTTCTACGAACGTATTTGTATTGAATTTCTTTTTTATATTTATGTATGAAAACGTTTTTCCACAATATCTACATTGATTTCGAAAATACAATTAATTATCCTGAATCCATTTAATATATTTTAATCAGTATTCGTAGTATGCGATATTTCCGTATTCTCGACCTGAGTCCCACTGTAGACGACCCGAGTAGCTGTAAATTGCAGCTAACAACGTCGTCGTTGATAATCATAGAATAGTTTTTGTCCGAATGGGCGACTCTTTTAGCTAGTTGTGTATTATTACTCTAAGATCGAACCGTAATAATTTAACAAGGAACCGTTTATAAATCCATCCACGCCACGGTGCCGGAAGAATTTGAGAAGATAGAATTGAAGATTGAAGGTGTAATAATCACGATCACAGACTATAAGGAAGCAACAAAATAGACGATAAATACACACCTTGGATTAATTAATTTTCAAAACATAACATAATAAGCACTTCAATTAAAATTAATAACATTGCAAGGTTAATGTCTTTCTTGTGATGGTAGATTAATAATAAAATTTATACAATGTGCTTATAACAAGCACCGTGAAATTTTTAAAGCAAATATCGGTTTTAACTCTTGTGTAGCTAATAAGAGAATGGACGCAGCAAACTCCGGTGAAAACTATCACCAAGCGGAAGCGATACGGTTGGCTGGGCCATGTATTGCAAATGCCTTCTGAGAGTTTTTTTACAAAAAACCTTTACTTTAAAAAAAAACTTTTTTTTAACCCTTTTTACACTTTTATTACATAATATATCACTTTATTTATAAAAACAAGAAAATCCCACATAGGCATGGCCTGTGTGTGGGTATCTAAATCTAGAATACATAATGAAATCCATGATGTAGATGGAAATATAAATGTTTTTAAAAAAAACATATAAAATGAATATTAAAAGTTACATTCAGGTTTTTTTTTAAATATAAGAGGAAATAAGAAATAGTAAAAACAAAAAATTGATTTGGAGCCAAAATTATTAAAATTTAATTATTAAAATTTAAGTAATTAAATAAGGAAAAAATACAAAGTAAATAAAAAGTGTATCAGGAAAAGAAAACATTGACATTTATATTTTTGACCCTTAACCACGCTTGCCTACTTTACAAGGCAACAGGTTCTCGACGTCCCAGATGTTCCGCTACTGACTGTTCGTCGGCAGTTTATGTCAGAACTACGGGACGCGAACCTGACTTGGAAAGACGCACAGGAGCTGCCAGCTGCCAGCTGACAGAGATGCCTGCAGGCTCTTTGTGGACACCATATGCTCCAACTGGGGAGCAGACATGGAATGATGATAATGATGTACCTATGTAGTTGCTTATAGAAAGAAATGGCACGACCAAATTTTTAAAATACTTAAAAACAAGACATGGCCAAAGTTGTCATAATCGTCGTGCGTACATGAGAAGATGTATGAATGTAGAGGAAGCGAGTGATGTTTTGTTTGTGTACTTTACCTACTATTTTTTCTATCATGGAATATTAGCGTTGAACAAATCTAATGTGAGATTTAACCCTTTATAAGACACATGGCGGCTACGTGGTGTAATGGCTAAGACATTTGACTCACGCACGGAAGCTTCTGGGTTCGACACGAAAAAAATGTGATTTTCTCAAGCCTAGGACGTTTTGCAAACCTAATAAATTGAAGACAGGCGTCGCGGCGCAGTTGGTTAGACGGCCGACTGTGAAACTGGCGTCGCGGGTTCGATTCCCGCTAGTTGCAACAAAAAAATCTATGAAAGAATTTTTCTCAATTGGTCTGGGCGTTGTGGTGAATTTTTCATTACCTCCTTCCATATCCCCTCTTTCCCACCGGCTGACAAGCCTCTAAAATAGAAGCTTAGCAGGTTATTCCCTAAAAAAAACCTTTCAATATTGCATTCGAAAAAGTTGACCGGAAGACAAATCTACCAGTGTACGTTATTACTTACATATAACGATACTCTCTTGTGGCAAAAATACCTCAATTTTGGTGGTATTTATGTACCACTTTGTTCTAGGTTAAAGTTTAAAACACATATTTTTTACCTAGGAAAAACGTATATTACCGAGATACTGAAGTATATACGAGTACGTGTATCTACGGTATAAATTGTGCTAGCTTTTACCCGAGGCTTCGCTAACGTGATAGGTATTTGGGAGAAATTATTTAGATTATAATTTATTTGTGTGGTTTATCAATAAGAATTTTCATTTATTAATAAGAATTTTCACTATAGAATAATATATTTTGTCGGGATTTAAAGTAGCTTGGTCTTCAAACTATCGCTATGAAAGATCAGATATAATGTAGAACTATTACTAGCTTATATGATGATCCGTGGTGACGTAGCATCGTTACTCCGTTCGAAATCCAAAAAGCAAACCAAAATAACCATAGATAAAAAAGATAAGTCAACTATATAAATTTAAAGCCATAGAATTAAGAATAGTCCAGAAACCGCATGCGCACATCAAACAGAAAGCGACTAAACTACTCATAAATGAGTAGGTTTACGTTTTGACCCATTAGTTTCTTTGTAAACGTCGCTCAGTACGCAACTCCTGATTTGAAATCAATTACTCGTATGCCGTGTTGTCCTTTTAAAGTGTAGAAATACTGCTAGGATCTTAAAGAAACAGGATGCAATCAAATTTCATGTGTTATTAGCAAATGAATATGTATGTAACAAATGCATTACTTAAAATTGAATTATTTTTCCATCTGTCAGATTGTCGAAGAAATGAACATTTCGTTAGTGTTGCCAGGGTAGTAAATTTTTTTACCCTACTTTGCTCATCTAATGAAAATTGGATCTCGGATTAAACAACTCTATCGTAGAAATTTGACAGAAAAAAAACATCAAATAAAACATCAAATATTATTTGACATAATATAAAAATATCTGTTTTATGTAAAATAAAATTTGTTTTATATTTTAAGTTCAAAGTTCACTAATTCAATTACTCTTATTAAATGACCCTTTATTTATCTACTCTGTTGTGTCAATCAATATTTCCGCGTGCACAATAAAATTTTAGAGAAATTAACAGATTGCATTTTTTTACCTTACATTTGTGTTATAATTATATTTTTTCCCGTCGTACAACATTACGCGGCGGCATCACGAATGCGCGCGGCGAAAGTGAGGCATAGTGGGAGAATTATTGGACACAGTCCGATGTATTCAAATATGATTCTGCGCTCCTTCTGGACTATTCTTAATTCTATGTTTAAAGCTTTCATTTCAAATTGATTCGTTTTGACATCCGCTTACTCATTTTCAAATAATGTTGGTCATTATTAATAAATTATGTATTTTTTTCATTGTAATTATTTTTCATTCGGCATGTAAATAAGTATCCTGTTTTACTTCTCACCTCTCCGGCTATTAGTATGGATTGTACTCTCATAAACATGACTAGAATCTAGTATTTGTAGTAAATTGTTGTCTGGTGATAAGTATATATTATTCCTAAAACGTCATCGACTTGTCTGCATGATTAATAAATATGTATTACTCATTAATCATTAACATAAACACATGAAACCTGCTAGAGATTATCATTTACCAAAAAAAATATTGTCAAGAGCTAAATGTGGAAATTCAGTGGACTTAAAAAAAATATTTGTTAATAGACTTTCAAACTAACCAAAAAAAATGTTTTTAAGAATCGTATTATCATCGCTTTGATTAATTTAAATTTTGCAATTACTCCGCGCGTGACGTCACTTATAGTTGTCGTCACTGAGTTGTCCATATCGTTGGGTTGGATTCCCGGAAATTGTAAATTTATCCAACGCAGTAGCTGGTTGGTTGATTAGCAAGAACTTGTGATGTAGTTAATTTTTATATTAAAAAAATATTTGAAAATCTAAAATTTTCGAGAAACTTCGTTGAACAATTGAATACTGCAATTTTTACCGCGTGTAAGAAAACATTTTATATTTCCGATTTTCCGTAGCACTGAACTTCCTCATTGCGTATAAGAAGTAGTTACCTTAATAAAGTATTTTTCTCCACACATATTGAATCTTTTACAACATTCTGTGTTGACTTACGGTCTAATTGGTTGGGGAGCTTGCACAAAAATCGCCCTTGAACCTGTAGCAATTGCACAGAAATCTTTAATCCGAGTCATCTTAAAAAAAACATTTCGCTATCCAAGTGACTTGCTCTTCAAAGAATTCAGAGTACTGAATATTATTCAACAGTATATATTGAGAACGGTAGTGGTTACACACATAAAGAGAGACATTTACCCAAGCGTCAACCACAACCATAATACAAGATACTCTAATAGGGATCTGATACTAAGTGAAAGGGTCAACACTGTTCTGGCATCGAGACAACACTATAACGTAGGCAAAAAGGTCCATAACCTTTTGCCAGAATCGTGGAAAGACGGGAGTGTTGTCAAGTTACGGAAGGTGTTGACCTCGCTCTTTCATGACATTGGTCGTAGGGAGTCAGAAAAGTTGATGCATGCCACGGATTGGAGAACCTTACTGGATGTCAAAAATAAAATATAAAAAATAAAGAATAATTTAAAAAATATATATTTATAGATGACAACCATGAAGTTTCACATAAATAAATTGTCTATGTTTTTATGAATGTATGTATGTGTATGCGCATGGGTGTATGTACGTGTGTGTGTATGTACATGTGTATATATGTGTATATTTATATATACATGTGTGTATATATGTGTATGTCTGTATGTATATGAATCAAAATGTGTATCCGAATAAGTTTATATTTTGTTTGTCTGTGCTCTGTATTAATTTGTTAAGTATTATAATATATTAAAATGTAATTGCCTAGCTTGGAACGGGGTATGTACCCTTGTTAGCTGGGCAAAGTGAATATGGAATTGTATAAAAAATAAAATTAAAAAAAAAAAATATCGACGAAAAGGCATGCTTCCGGGCGGATGAAGAATACAGTACTGAGTGGGAAAGGTTTATTAGGCGGCCTCCGTTGTGTAGTGGTCAAGACGCTTGACTCACGCACGGAAGGTTCCGGGTTCGATTCCCGGCGAGAACACAAAAATTAAAATGTGATTTTTCTCAAGCCTGGGTGCTCTGTGATACCACTGTAATTAGGCCTCCTGGCCTGTTGTGGTGCAAAAAAAAAAAAAAAAAACATGCGTTGATTATATACATATACAGTTTAGATACAAACTATGTATAAGGGCAGGCATATTGCCTTAAGGCAATTTTTTCCTACCTACCCAAACCGTTCAAATTGAGAAAATCAGTGGTACGTGAACATATTCTGGGTTTATAATAATATTTTCACTATAAAACAAAACATTGACGTGCATATATATATTTATTTTAAAGAAATAAAAATCGACTTAATATCTTTATTATACTACGAAGAGAGAAGGGGTAATGAGGAGAGGAAAGAGGGAGGAGAAAAGAAAAACTAAAATATTTAGGAAGTGATATTTCATACGTGATTTCAATGTAAATAAAGGAGAAGCGTCTCTGAAATTAGTGGGCAGATTACAACTCCACAATCGAGCAGCTACTGCTGTGAAAAAGGAGGTAAGAAAATCAGAGTGGTCAATAGATATTGAAAGGGTTCTCTCGTTACTAGAACTAAGAGCTAGCCCATGCTGTGATAGAGGTTGGAAGAGCTCTCTAAGATAAACAGGTGATGTGGGATCATTTAAAATATTGTAAAGAAGTGATAGAACGTTAATGTTTTTTCTGTGCCTGATACTGAGCCAGTTTAGTTGCGTGCGATATTCGGTCATATGGTCGAATTTTCGTATACAAACATTCTGCAATCATTCCAACTTATCAAGCAATTCAGAATTAGTATCGGAATAACATACATCTTCATAATCATGGAGTGGAAGAAGTAAGCTTTGGACTATTATTTGCTTAAAATTTGTTTGCAAGAAATTTTGTAATCTTTTGAGTGCAAACTGCTATAAAGTTTACGACTTCGTTAACCTGATCGTGCCACCCTAAATGCTTGTGTATGAAAATACCTAAGTTTTTTACTGCGGTCGTGAATGGAATTTCTGCGACATTTATTTTGAAAAGAGGAAGTGTGGAAAAATCCACCTTTGAATACATTTGTTTACTACCAACAAGTACAATTTTGGTTTTTGTTGGATTTATGAGAAGTCCATTATTTTTTGTCCATGAAGAGATATGCTCGAGTGCAAGTACATTACTTTATGTGCTTCAACAATGTCATCGGGTTCGAAATGAATATACAATTGCAAATCATCGGGATACAAATGGTACGAACAGGAGATGTTTCGTGTTACGTATTAATAAAAAGAGAAAATAAAAGTGGAGAAAGTACCCCCCTTGTGGCACACCGGCGCACTGTGATTCGCCTAGTACATGTCAGCTACACAAAATTATTTCTTATGTTTTTTTAGTTTGATATGATATTACAGGCTGATATGAGTAAGCAGAGTAGGGTTTCTCGAAAAAATATACGGTATTTTTCGAAATATAACCATTTAATAAAAACAAAAAAACATAAAAACAATAAATTATAGAATAAGGCGATACATTACAAAAATATACATTATATGTAAAAAAAAAAAGTTTATAAACAACTTAACCTTAACTATCTGATATTAACAACTTAAATTGTATCTAACTACCTGACTTTGACCAAATTAACAATCCTTAATTACCTACCTAAAAAGATTTGAGCCTAAATAACAATAACAAAACGAAACAACAATATACAATAAACAACTATGACGTATAATGTGTAAACATATTATTCCTTACCATCACTATCTTCGGATGAATCTGCTGTCGAGTAATCATGCAATTGAGATTCAGCTCTTGGTATGGTCGAAATATGTACAGTGTCATATATAATAGGGGGAATTAATAACTCTAGGACTTCGGAAGGGAACTCCGAATTTATTTTTCGCAGGGCACTTCGTAAGCTTGTTTTTACAGAATCTGATGTTATTAAAAGCACATAAAGTAAATCTCTATTCGTGGCAAAACGCAAATGCTTGCAGGTATTGTGTTCACAAAACCTTCTGCAGATTTGTTCCGTGTTTCCCTAGCTTCCTCGGAAAGTTGTGCAATAGGCAAAAGAGCGGATGTTATCAGGACTATGCACAAGTATTTTGTGAACAATTGCAGGCATGTAATACCAAGGATAGCAATTTATGTACAATTTTCTCGTTTATGTTGCTTGGGTCTGAAATTTTTCTATATTTATATCGAAACCTGAAGATAAAGCCCAAAATATAAATCCAACTTTTCTAATTAGTGTAACATCTAACCCTGTACTATCAGCCGCTAGCTCGGGGTTATCAAAAAACCTTCGAGCGGTATTTCCGTAATTTGTATTGCCATACCCTGGTTTTGGATTATCTACAATAAGCCCCATTTCACTTTTAAAACGCCTTTTACTTTCATCAAAACGTTGCTAAACAATAGCTTTGTCTGATTCAACGTTTAGCCGCTATTTGTTTAAACCAAGACAATTGCTAATGTGAAGCAAACATTCAAAGCATCTGATCCATGCATGCAATGTATATAAACCAAAACCAAGATTTTATTTGTTAGCTACAAACTCTTTTGACTCGTCATTCATCACTTTTGGGGTTGCTCCACAAATAAAACATTTCTGTGCTGATGAAGTGTCGGTCAGCGCATTACAAACTTTCCCATCAATCATGGTCAAAAGCATTTCATGTATGACAGTTACCTCTACTTCATTCACTTTGCATATTGTTGGCAATAAAGCAATTATCTCTTTCAAAACTTTATTTGTTTCCTCTCAAGTGAAGTTCGTAGTTTCTTTGGAAAAGATAAACTTTATTGGACGAAAATGCATTGTAAATGATTGGAAAAGATTCTACTAGACAACATTTCCCCTTTCATCCGGTAATTGAAGAGGAGCGAATGAAAATATTTTTAAAAATTCATCAGTGTCCTCAACGTTCGTAAATTTTTGCTTGTATGTGCTATGACCGGAACTTCCATCACAGCCCCACTTACTAATCAAAGTAAAAGACGAGCAAGGGAGCAGTCTAGTTGCAACCTCTTGCTGTGCCAAAAACAAACGTTCAACAGTTTTATTCAAAACCACCTGAACTTTGATTTTGGCACGCGTTTGGTCACAACAATCTTTTCCTCTGGATGAAGACAGGCAACTTTATTTTCCTAAGACTATGCTATGACGGAAATACCTTTTGCCCAGTTTTGATGTTTCATTTCCAAGTCTGCTTGTAGGCGTGACTAGTTGATTTGCTCTCAACATAGCACGTTAACGCTTCGTCATTAGTTAACACTCTCTGTTTATTTAATTCACGTAATTTTTTATTAGTTTCTTTAATCTGCACTGGGTCGTTCGCAACATTTTTGAGTACTTGTGCTACGTCCCTACCACCTGATATTAGCATTGATACCTCACTGGCACTTCTGAACTTGATAAGGTTATCAACTCGTCTTCTTTCGTAACACTCGAATCTGGGAACGCTTTCAAAGGTCTACCAGGGCCTGGTAAATGCACTTTGGAAGTAGATGGCAACAGCACGGTAGTTGTTATCTTTAAAGATATATTGTGACCCGTTAACCACTCGGAGTGCTTTTGTAGAAACCGTTCCTTGTTTCTTCCAAAACTAGTCCACTTTTCCAGTATTTTGGATGAAAATTGCGAAATAACCTTGATGTTCCTTAAGTTAAGGTTTCCTAGGACAGCGGTGCCCGTATTTTAACGGCCGTAGTGAACGGTGATGCGGTGGACAGCCGTCGTAAGTCGAGTGTGGTTTCCTAGTAAAACGGTGTTATCAACACCATTTAACACCGTTTCCCTAGGAAACCACTCTCTAGACGACGTTACGACGGCTTCCCACCGCATCACCGTTCACTACGGCCGTTAAGATACGGGCACCGCTGTCCTAGGAAACCCTAGCTTTAGAGAATGCTCAGTTGCAGTCGTGAGCCCTTTCTTGTTTCTTTTGGGTGTTTTAGCCATTCATAAAATAAGTCCATTTTAGAAATAGTGAACTGGACATCTAAAAAATAAGAAAAAAAATAGATTTGCAAATATAGCACAATATTTTTTATATCGTCATAAAGTACTTAGATGTAGGTACATAATATATTTATTCTATTGCGGTGACATGTTATTTTATCTCTAGTGAAGTTGAAAATTGGCTTAAAATCACACAATTTTACTAAACAAAGTGTGTTTTTTTATTGTCTCGCTATCATTTAATTATTAAACATATTCTAAAAGTAAAGTACTTACCCTTAGCTTTAAACTACATTATACACAGCAGTGTAAATAGCACAGAACTTTTTTAATAAATTAATTGGTACGATGCACAAATGCTACTAAATGCACTTAAAATTTCTCTTGTCTTATAAACATACCTTCATGACTCATAATTGAAGGGTTGTTGTGCAAAACATTACCTGGAATTCTTTTAATAAGGGTCACTGCTACCTATTGGGGTAAAAAAATTCGTGGAATAAAATGGTTGTTTTTGTCTAGCTGGCTTGTACTAGGCGAACCACAGTGCGGCGGTAAGATCAATCAAATCTGAAAAGATATCTGTCATTTTAACACATTGCCGACAACCACGTAAATACGTTGAGAAACAATTTACCGCGAGTTTAAGGATTCAAGTCTGGCAAGAAGCATGTCAAAATAAACAGAGTTAAAAGCACTACTAAAATCAAGTAGAACCAAAAGCGTTAGACTTTTATTATTCATTGCTTGTCTGATATCGTCAGTTATTTTAACTATGACTATGACGGTGTGTGCTTTGTCCAGCTCGAAAACCAGATTGTAGATTGTGGCTTTTTCCGAATAATCGAACATTTAGTGTGGAAATATTCATTTTTAGCCCTTTCCGTATGTACTTTGTCCAATCATAGCTGCAGGCTTTCCATACTATCTGCGTGTCGTCCGCGTATCGGATTTTTAAAATAATTTGTTCATTTATGCTAATGTCGTCGATTAGTTTACTTGCGCATCTCGAAAAATGGTTCTGAGTACATATTAAAAAGGAGAGGAGATAAATATGTATTTTCGTATTTTAGGAACATAAAATGTTGGCCGTCATTGCATTATATGTACCAACGTAAATAAATATGCGGGAGTTGAATTTGAGTCAATTTCTGTGAACCGCTTATAACTTATAACAGAGGTTAATCTGTCTGGGCACAAATATGTATATTTATTTTGAAATAGGCTTTTCCAATTCCAAACGGTGAAATCATTTAATTATTTGACGATATTAAAGTCAATGTGCCATCCTAAATGGTGACATCACCATAAATTATCTTTAAAAAATATTCACGAACTTTGGGCTCAATTTGTAATATTGAGAACGAAGACGATCTAGAGAAAGTATCGCGGCAAAACGTTGGTTAAAAATATACTAAAATCACCATCACCATCATCGTGAAACCCATATCTACACCTGATGGTGCATGAGGCACTGCATTGGTACAATCGACGCAGCGTTTCTCCGCCATCTGTTACAGGGAGGAAAGGTCAGTCTTACGCTTCAGGGACATGAAATATTGCAGTGTAAAGTACCTTATAAATAAATATTTCATGTTGACTCGAATGGGACCCCAAGCATGGAAGGTAAATGCGCCAACCAACTACGCCACGAGGCGGACTTTTCTCCACCTGATTTCCATTTTCAGGAGTTTTAGCTGAGAGTAGTTATCGAGTAGTAAACACTCGACCGGGATTCTTGTTATATTATACACACAAAACTGTATTCTTCGTCCTCTCAGATACAGACTAATAAACTCAGGATGCAAAAAAAATTAAAGCTCGCTGTGCGCGTTTAAATAATGTAATAAATATATGAATTACAACAGATATGAAGAACATTTTATCGAAGACAATACAGACATCTAGGCATTTATTGGCTGGTTTAAGTAGCCACTTTACACACTGTGTGTCACCATTCAGCCTACGTTTGAACATGTATATTCTGTCAATTCTTCCATCTGCTGATCTTTGTGAAGTTAAAGAGCTGAAACTTTCATTGATGCGTGTGAGATTCTGACCGAATTATTTCAGCTAACTTTTGATACAATCGTAAACCTATTTTTTCAAATTTGGACAAATTACTTTTTTAATGCTTGCTCCTCAAATGTCGTAGCTTTATTTTGTATACCAATGTAGTGTCCTGAGCACCACGGGAATGATGATGAAAATTTTATGTAAATGGGTTGAAAAATCGACACGAAAGTGTAGTTAAAAATCTCATTGTTACAACTCGGCTAAACAGATTTCAATTGTTTGCAAATTACAGAAAACTATGCAAAATATTAAGTTATTTTATAAAACATTGTAATTACTATGTTTTTTCTCATCAAATCTCAATAGAAAATATATTCTTTAGTATCATAACCTCCATCGATAGTACCCAATTAATAAAAGACTTACAAAAAAATTTGATTGACCCCATTATAAAAATAGGACACAAAATGCCGAACACGGTCAAAGTGAACAATAGGTCTGTTGATGTCTGTCAATAGTCCGGCATCTCCTGAATGAGTTTTTGTGGTTTCCTCTTCTTAAAGCACACGGGGAGAAGTCCAAAGACGCTTATCTCACCAGATCCTCACACTATAGTTAGATAAGTTAGAAGGAACATACCTTTTGCATTAAATGTAAGCCATATATGTCCATAATAAGCGAGGCAAAAAAAGCATATCCCATTTTTTTAAATAAGAAAAAAGCTCTCAGGTAAATATCCTGAAAAAAGAAATCGAGTAGCGATAAGCCAGCCACTTGGGTTGGCGCGTTCACCTATTAGGCTTAAGTTCCTGGATTCGATTCCTGGCAGGGTGATTTTAAAAATGGTTCTCTACAGCAATACCGATTTTTGATGACTTTTACTGATCCCATTTAAAAAAAAAAAAAAAAATTTTTCTTTGCAATTTTCAATAGGTTACAAATACAAAATACACTACTACATCAACATAAAAATAAATCCTACAAAGGCATGGCCTGTGTGGGAATAAACATTTTATTTTAAATTTTAATTAAAGGTACTGGAAGAATACGATAGATATAAAAAAAATGATAGGGAAATACAGGGTGTTCATTAAACCCTCTCACATCTGAAACTACGATGATCAGTATGAGCAAGAAGACATATTGGCACATTCAAATATTTTTTAGAACGAATAAAATTTAAAAAAATAAACCATCAAATAAAGCAAATGGTTTCTTACTTCTGCAGGGGAGAAACGAGGAGGGGGGAGGGCTCCCCTCACTTCTCCCCTGCAGAAGTAAGCAACCATTTGTTTTTTTAAATATTTTATTTTTAAAATTTTTTCTTTGTTCTAAATATATTTTTAAATATGCTAATATGTCTTCTTGCCCATATTGATCATTGTGGTTTCGGATGTGACAGGGTTTAAAGAACATCCTGTATAACATTCTTTTTTCATTTTTTAAGTAATAAAAGTCTATGAAATACTGTCCTGTAAAAAAATATTTTTTGCTAATAAGCATAATAATAATAATGAGTAGTATGAAAAAAATATTTTTAAACCTGTAATTTTAAATTTCCGCAAAATGGTCATTCCATTGGCCACGCCCCTAATACGTCACGATTCATGTTTATTTGTTTCCGACCATTTAAATTTGTTTAGAACATTGTCACTAATTTTGACGTCACAACTACCAAGGCCAAACATGTCGCGTTTTTCTAGCAAAGCATTTTTATTTATCTTTTAAAATATTTATTTAGTTTATGTGATATTTCCCTATTGCTAATATTAGAACACCAGTATTGTGTAAAAAAAAGGAAATATTAAAAATTATATGCTATTCATTAAAAAAATAATCTACTTAAATTTGTTTTTTTATCCATGATTTCCACAAAAAATTTTATCCAAAAAAAATCAAATTATTTATCTCCATCACATTATCCTTATAAAATGCATTGAACAGTTTTCGAGCTGTGAAAAATGAGCGTCTTTTTGCGTGTCTGGATTTACAAGAAGGGATTTCTAGTACACTATTCAATTTTTGACTAGATATAGATCGATATAGATATTAATAGTAAAAGTTTTGGGAAATAAATATTGGCGCGTAACAACACATTTTAGACACTTTGGGAAATAAATTTCTTGTAGCTTTAAAAGTTCAGCTTCTTGAATTTTTATGAAGTATAGTTTTGATAATTAGTTTTTGTACGGTTTCTAAAGGCTTAATATGATTATTTTAGGCTCCTCCCAATTATTCAATAAGAAAGATAAAACTGTACAAGAGCATGATAAACCATTTTGCTAGTGTATGGAATGAACACAACTAGTTAAACTTTTGAAAACTAGGTCAAATATCTCAATTTGTTAACAGTTTTTTTCAATTTTGTCCATTTGAGTTTACAGTTTAACGTTAATCCCGAAATTTTTATCGACTTTTCAGATTTCATTTTTTCACAGTTATAACATATATCAAGGTTACAATATTTTAAGAATCATAATGTTAAGGTTAGATGAAGGGGCTGATGCTTTGGAATTGTAAAAAGTAGGTTGTACGTTTTAGTCGAGAAGAAGACCAATCTTCTTTGACCGATAGTTGTGTTAATTTAAAATTCTTTTTGCAGCATCAGGGCGGGTCTAGTAACTCTAAATTTATAATGGAAGAGGAAGTTCTGTGCCATTTTCATTTTTTATTATTATTAATTTTTATGTATCGTATTATCATCGCTCTGAATTTGTCGAAGTTGGGTAATTAAAAATTACTCCGCCCATGACATAGCTTCGTTAAAATTTTTTCGGGAAACATTTCTCTACGCTGATTTCTGGTAGTATACGAATATATAATCCAAATATTCTGAAAGAGAGATTAGTTTATAGGTTCCCAATCATTATACTAGAGCGAGATCTCATACACTGTTTTACACACCCAAAAGCCGTACAAATGCAAGTCAGAATTCACCTATTAATATGGCAATTTGGTTGCTGAATATGGCTTCTGCGAATAGATATATTTTTTCTGTACATATGGGCAGTTTTTTTAATTTTTTTAATATTGGAGTTGCTTTATTATTTACCTTGCTTATAATATACAAGGTTTATATTTTAAATGTGGATTTTTCTGCAATTCATTTTTTTTAAATTTATCTAAACTGTTGAGATCAGGAGGGATATACTAATGTGGGCCAATCAGGAACTTCTCAGTATTTTTGCTCATGTGGAGAGGAAACTACTTAAAACTCTTCAAGAGAAGCCGGCCTGTTAGCAGTAGTCAACAGGCCTTCCGTTCCACTAGAGGAGTGTTTGGCATTTTGTTCTCTACTTTGGTTTATTTCACCGATTGCCTGCCCTATATTGACCATGTATGATACTGCCTCTTGTGTGAGTTCTTTATTACCTATCACCAATGGGATGTCGCATAGATGTTCACCCAAGCTTCTGCATCGCGCCTCCAGCTGTTGTCTTTGAAAGCTGAAAAGGGGACAATGCATCAACGGGTGAGGGACATCTTGAGGAGTTTCATCGTTGCATGGGCAGCTATCGATCTCGGAGAGCTTGACCCTTAAGCACTTGGGTTAGCTCGTAGCCAGCATTCTGCATTCTCCTGAAATCATAGGCATGGAAAATGGTAGGGAAAAACATTTTAGTTATACTTCCGGTAGGTTCACTTAAATAACGATCGTTCCAGCGTTGAAGGGTCCTGCTTCTTATTTTCCTTTAGGCAAACCTGAGCGGGAAATCGGCAAAATCGGGGGCTGTCTTCTTGAGCGTAGCCATATCGGCAGTTTAGCAGATATCTGCTTTCTATTCATTTCTAACGTATGTCTACAGTCTGCATTACGTGATGGGTCAAACAGCTGGTTAATTAATGCAGACTACAATTGTCGACGGTGAGTTACTCTGACATTTAAAAAGAGAACCCCGCACCATAAAAACACGCTAAACATGGGCTTCCCGGAAACCAGAAATATATCAAAACACACGATTGATTGGCTACTTAACAGCTGATCACTAGAACCTGCGAGTTTAAAGGTAGTTCATCTTTATTCTAACGTAATCTTTTATAATTTAATATTAATTTTAGAAAACTTTTTTCATATCCAATACATCGTAGCACTGAACTTCCTCATAACATCCACTTATACAAAGATACAATAGCGCAAACTTTGAAATCTTCAGATTCCAATAGTAAAAAAAACATTAAAAAAAATATTCCGTTGAGTGACTAATTTAAATATTTACTTAAATAAATGTCTAAATGATGGAACGAGAATGTATCTGCATATTTAATATACTTAAATGTTTGTTTTTTAATGCCAACTTTGTGTAAAACAATAATCCTTCATATATTTGCGTAACTCTCGGGAAGGTCGAATATTTTGTATTTAAACAAACATAAAATAACAAACCAATAAGCCGTTTCACGGTAAGGATAAGCAGAGAGGATAGAATGCCATTTTGCCTGCAGATCTCGCTTGTTCTACATTCACACATGTCATGCTATTTCGAATTTTGACACGTCCGTCTTTAAGTATTTGTTGGATTTGGCCATGCCATGTCTTTCTCGGTCTTCCTCAAATTATGCATCAATCATCATTCGCATCGTAAATCGTTTTAGCCGTTCTTTCGTCGTCCATTCGCGCTACATGTCCAAACCAACGCAGAACTCCTTTCTCGATTTTGTCGATAATGCCTCACATAATGTACGGATCTCGACATTTTCGCACCTATTTGCATTTCATTTGTATTTAGGTAGTCAAAAATATTTCTTCATACTGCTCTAGATCAAAAATATAAAGGCTTTAGATTTTTGAACAAGAATCCATTCATATTTGATTGATTTTATTATAATTTAAATGACCCGACATAATTTAAATAACACCCGACATTATTTAAATGACACGTAATTTTAAATATTTGGTTATATCATAAAAACACAAATGTGTGTTTTATCGATTTAACGGCCTAGACAATTATTTCAAAAGAATATTTTATTAATGGGCAATAAATTAAAACAAGGATTATTTGTGTCTTATAGATTTAATTTTGATTCTCAATTTTTTATTTATTAATTTATTTAGTTATTGAGGTAATAGTTTAGTTATAGGCAGCGTGATGTGGCTTTCTATCCCCTCTGCCTCTTCCTACGAGGAAACGGCGTGATGGTTTGTTTTGTTCGATACGTTGATATTTATAGGCTAAAGGCATTTACCTTAGTAACTACTAATATGTAGCTCAATTTCTTTTAATCTTTCAGATATTATTTAGAAGACGGACCCGCCTGTACATAATTATAACATTTATACATATTACAATATTTGAGTTTGTCCAAATGTTTGTAGACAAAAGACTGTATTTCACTGCCTCGGGAGTCATTAAGATTAACAAATTACAACAGGGATGGAGAATACCTTAAAGAAGGGAATATGGAAGTCTAGGCATTTACAGGGTTTATAAACTGTCATTGGCTGGTTAAAGTGGCCACTTTACATACGGTGGGACATTCACCATTTTGCCTATGTTTGAACATCCATATTTCTTAAATTCTTCCATTTGTTGATTTTAGTGAAGTTAAAGAGCTGAAACCTTTATTGTTGTGAAAAGATTCATCTAACTGAATTATTTCACATACTAGGCAACGCCTGAAAATAATTTTCCATTTTTTTAACGTCTTCTTGGACCAGTCGGTTTTATTACAATATTCGAGTTTCTCCAAATGTTTGTAGACAAAAGACTGGATTTCACCCCCTCGGGAGTCATTAAGATTAACAAATTACAACAGGGATGGAGAATACCTTAAAGAAGGGAATATGGAAGACTAGTCATTTACTGGGCTTATCACCTGTCATTGGCTGGTTTGAGTGGCCACTTTACACTCTGTGTAACATTCACCATTTTGGCTATATTTGAACATCTATGACCCGAAATGCGAATTACACTTTAGATGCATAATTTAATTATCTTCTTATTAAATATAACACAGGTGCATTAAAAAAATCAAATGAATAAAAGAAAATAAAACTCAAATTAATTAGTAATTATTTTATTAAATAAAAATTATTAAAAACGAGACTTTCGGCTGAAAAATCAACCGGAATAAAGTAAATTGCCTAAATATTTTATAATCAGAACGTTTATATCAGTTTATGTCACAGATTATAATATTTGAATGTACCTATAACATAAATTATAATTTATTAGACTGGCCTTAGTTGATGGCAATCTGAATTTCACATTTAAATATATGAATTATTCAAATTATTAGAAAAAACACAAGGACTGTTTTAATTGGAGAGAAATCAATGGAATACGATTAATTCATTCGCGAGTTAAAATTTCTCTGAAGACAGAGGTTAAAAATAGGCACCAGTTTGCATTTAATATTGGCATTTACCCTTTTTAAAATACAATTATTTTGTGTTTAAAACACTTTGGTGCATTGGTTCGGATACGTTTAACTTAATATTACTATGTACAGATTAGGTCTAAGGGTTTTGGTGTCAGCTCAGCCGAAGAGTAGTTTCTTGAGAAGCAGTTTCTTTAGCAGGAATGGACTATCATCTTGTGGCTTGTTATTGTAGTCCGAGTAAGGGCTGCCTCCAATGGGGTTTGAGTCATCCCTAGGGGCGCACATCACCGCCACGGCCAAACAGAGGACAACGAAAAAGATCTAAAAAAGAACAATGAATGTTTTAATCTTTGTAAACAAGTAATAGGGGGTGCGATTTAAGTGATAAAAGGTGAGAGTGGTAGCTGATAGGTGTTAGGGTCTCCGTTAATGTCCACATGTTCCACTTAGGATCAAATGTAGAAAAGAATAAGATAAATACGACACAAGTAATGTGATGGATTGAAATAAAATAAAAAATCTCAATATAGAAATACACATTTTTTTATGAGAATATTATTTTTGTCCGCTTCGTGACGTAATAGTCAGCGGGTTTGCCTACCATATAAGAGGTCTCGGGTTTGATTTCCGACATGGTTGACATTAAAAATTCATTTAAAACGATGTTTTCGTGTAAAAAAGTTTTCGTCGGGTTTCTTGAACAGGTTGGTAACAAACATTCTACCAGTTGTGATATGATGCACTTTTAAATTTAGAAGCTCACCCAAATCAACAAATCAAATAAAACCGCAAGTTGAATATTAAAATATTACTTCAGTCGCCCTCGTGCTACAATGGTCAGCGCATTTGCCGACCATGCAAGAGGTCTCGGGTTCGATTTCCGACATGGTTGGTATGAAATATTATATATAAGGGTGTTTTTACACAATAATATTTCATAGTCCCTAGACTGGTATCTGAGCGTAAGATTAATCAGCTTTCCTTCATGTAACAAAAATGATCAAGATACGCTGAGATTGATGTAACAATGCAGTGCCCTATGCACCATTCGGTGCGGAAAGGGAATGGTGATGATGATAATGAATATTTTTTTTATATTTGTAAATTATGACATACATTTTTTTACTATTTGAATGAAGATTATTTTATGTCAGTTATGAAGATACCTCATTTTTTAAATTGTAAAGTTTTACTTATTTTTAGCATAACTTTTTTATTGATTTTTGTTGATGTAAACATCCACGTTTCTTAGTTTTTTTCGTGATTATTTTTTTATCATATTCCAATAAGTAATTTCAATCGTTAAAATCAAAGAGTTTTCGATTAGGTTTTTTATTGAACAAGTGGAATTTGAATGCTTTTATTTCGTTTTAATCATTCTAAAGTTTATTCAACCCAATCCAGTTCCTATGCACACAACTAACAGCCATTTTAGATTTGAATATATCTTTATAGAATACCAAAAATCTACTAAAATATTACCCCTATGGGGCGAACATATTCGTAAAAATCTTCTCAAGGACGCTCAATATACGCACATTTACAATGTATTTTTTTCTTGGTTGCTTTTTGTTATAAAATTGTATCATAGTTATTTTTAAATTTGTGTATTTAAATTTAAATGAATTTATTGATTATATTTCATTTCTGGTTAATATTTCGTGAATTATTAAATGAAACACCTTGAAGAGGATAGAATCAAATAAATATGTTAAACACCATATTATGAATATAATGTTTGGATTTTTATCTGGTTATTTCACTTCCTGTACACAAAATATTGCACTATTGATATTTGTTAGTCATGGCTACATTCTTAAGCGCCTTGTATACAAACATTTATATATATATATATATATTTTAATCAAGTAGATACATACTTATTAACGACGAAAATAATGGTATTTATTTATTTTACGACGCCTTAATTTTTATTTTATTTTATTTATTTATTTATTTATATATACGCCCAATGGGAATTTTTAAGGACATATTTATACATAGAAATTTATTATAAAAAAAGTAGAAAGACTCAATGGTATATAGTAGACTTTGTGGGAGTTGAAGTGGGAGAAAGGTGTTTATAATTGAATTTGATTCAGTGATCGTTTGAAAGAAGACAACTTGTTATCAAAGTAATCAAGACTAGTATGATTGTTGGCAGACATAAGAATTCCGACTAAGAATTCATAGGGGAATGAAAACTATAGTTAGTTCTATAGTTATCGGTATGAAAGAGTAAGTTTTGTCTGAGGTTTCTAGTTGGAATATTTAATTTTATTGAGCTCAGTAGTTCAGGCGCATCAAAGAGTGAGTTGAGAATTTTAAATAGCACAAGAAGGTCGGATTTATTTCGACGGTCTTGAAGAGAATATATATTTAAGCTAGTTTCTAACTCATTATACGTATATTGGTTTCTGGATAAGCCCAACCTTCAGCCCATCTTTCTCAAAAATCGATATTGAACTTACGATATTGAAGTTATTTATTAGATATCAGTAATTGATAACATGACATATAAGATTTATTTAAAACAGATTTTAATTTTAACATTTCTGTGCTAGCTGTAAATTTAGTTTCGGAATTGTTTGACATTGAACTTACACTTAAATCATCAATTATTTTTCTATAAATGGTATGTAAACTTGCGTTGATTTTATTACTTAATTATTCATATTTATTTTTAAATTATTTCAGGTGAGAATTTTATGTTGTTATTGTGTTAGGTATTTGTCAGGAAGTGGTTTATTGATCCCTGACCCTAAGGTTTAAGGTCAAGAACAATATTAAGAAAACTACAACTGTATAGAGTATTAATATCTTAGATAATTTATATCTCAAACTGACCTAATACAGAAAAGTCCAATAGATTCTTTTTTAAATACGATTGGTCAAAATAATTGAACGTAGTTATGCAGAAAGCAGCCAGTCATAGAAAAGTGCAACTGAGATAATAACACCTTTGTGAAAAGACTTATTAATCAAATCTACCCAACAGTTGGAATGTTTTTGATTGAAAATGATACACAATGAATACATATATATATTTTTTATTACAAACAAGAATCTTATTATTTAATTGACCAGTTTTAATGATTTTTTTAAGTTCCGTGAGATTTTTCTAGTGCTGTGGGTGTTTTTTGCAAATCGAGAAATGCTTAAATGCATTGTACTATTTTATATACATTTATTTACTTTAAGCAATGGTTTATTTGCTACCCCTTAGTTTTGTAACTCTAGCGTAATTTTTTTAAATCATAAAAATTTTATTTTGTTTATTATTTTTACATTTCATTAGGAATGCAGCAAGAAACGGTAGAAAATAGTTTTTTCTATTGCATATCTCATTGATGTATTTTTTTCTTTATTATCTAAACAATGCATTTTATTCATCGTCCGTAGTGTAATGGCTAAGACACATAACTCACGCACGGAAGGTAACGGGTTCGATTCCCAGTGAGAACATAAAAATTAAAAGATTTTTTTAAAGCCTGGGTGTTTAGTGCCATAATAGACCATTTTAATGAGGAAATACCGCGCAAAGGGAGAAATCGGAAATAAAAATGTTTTCTTATGCGCGGTACAAATTAGAGCATTTAATTGAACCCCGAAGTTTCTCGAAAATGTATGAAAAAAATAATAAAAATGAACTAATTTGAAATATGTCACTAGTTCTCCAAATCAACCGGTGATAGTGTTGTGATACATTTCCAGTTACTGGGGAGCTGACCAATTTACCGACAATTTACCGGCGGAATAATTTCAAAACAACAAAACTGTAAAAAAATCACAGCGCTGATAATACGGAACATATAGATATGTATATCATTTTATATTTTGGCTTACTTTGATTGTCAATTTAGATTTTTTTTTTTAATAAACCATTGGTTTTGGTGCAAAAAATGCAAAATTATGAATATCCTCTCTCATTAAGATGTCATTTTGTGAGGAGGATTAACCAGGGACGAAGGAGCATATGAAGCAAGTGAGGCTGAGCCTCACTAAGAAATCTTTGCTTTTCACTAGTACCTAATATGTATTTTAATATCAACACATTATGAAGATAAAAAACTAGCAACCAATATAAAAATGCTCAAAGATGCCTACAAACATGGTCCGTACTGTGTTATTTACTATAGGTACCTACTTAACATTAACGCATATTATACTTATTCTTAAAATTTGAGCTTCACTAGAAATTTGGTATCAAAGACGCCATTGGGATTACCACTTCTTAAAGTATTTAATTTTATTTAGCTATGTTTTATTACCATGAATAAATTTTTATATGTATGATATAAAATACAAATTTTATTCATTTAACTTTTTTTCAATACCTATATATTTGGACAAACTCAAATATTGTAATATATTTATACATTGGTGAGCGGGTTGCCAAATGCTAATTTCTTCCAACCATCCAATAAAATAAACAATATTATTTATACAGTTTTAGCTTTAAAACGTACGCGAGAAAAAAATGGTTAAAAAATAAAACTGGTAATATTCATACATAAATGAATTAATATCTATACAAGGCTTCAAAGGGAATAAAGACGAAGGAAAAAAGAAAATATAAAGGAAGGGAAAGAAGATGTTTTTTCGGGGGTGATTTAAATATAGCTACCAAAAAAACGTCTTTGATGGACGGGAGATGATTTCACAGTCGAGCCGCATTTACAATGTTTAAGTTAGAGAAGGAGGAATTGTGGATAGAAATTGGGGCTGCTTTGAGAATAAAACGAAGAGGTAAACCATTAACTGATAAGCATTAAAATTTTACTTTATAAAAATACTACATACTGACGATTACGTAAAATAAATGTTATCGACGCTGGAAAGGAAAAAGTTATCAAGCGACATGTAGCAACTTTACAAAAGAGCAAAATAAGTTTTTTTTTAAAATCTATTAAGAATCTCGTATTAAAAAAATAAAATTTAAATTATTATTTTCTTTTTTTTTAAATTATGTAGGAATCACGCCGAAATAATACGAATGTATGAGATTTATTTGTTAATTAAACAAAAAACTTTGACTGGCTCTTCGATAAAGCTGCTACAGTCATGTCGCTTAGAAACTTTTCCTTTCCAGCGTCGGCATATTGCTTTTACAAATAAATGTATAATACCATTTAATCTAACGTATAGTTCACATGTTATTCATAGCATTATATCAATTTGATTCTTTGTTTGTGTTTCCAATATATCTAAGGTCATCAAAATTAATTATAATAAAATTTCTAGCGAGTGAGAATTGTAATATTCGCTTTTGTTTTATTATATTTTGAATCTTCAAATAAGGCACACATAAACATATGAATATGTGTGCTCTAACAATAACAATTTGCATTTATTTAATTTATAAGTTATTTTACCCATATTTCTTAACCTTCTGTTTGAATTTTGATTTTTATTTTAATAGTGAAAAATGAGTTAGGGGAAGGTTTACATAATTTGAATTTTGCGATTGAAAGGTTATCTATGACTCACCAATTGGAATTTCATTTTTAGTCCTGTAAGTTTATATGCAAACCAAGTAGATACACCTGAGGTACGTAAGCACTGTTGTTGACTGTTTGACAGATGCGTGCCTTGTTTACCTTTTATAGTCTGGTAATTGGTGTAGGGGTGGGAGAACGTCGATCTAACACACGTAAAATCGATTCAATCTAGTGGTCGTATCACACAATGCTTCTCAACACAGTCACTTCCCATTTCCGCACTAAGCATATCTATCTAATCACGATATTTCAGACATGTATTATTTTTCGGCGCCGACGTCTATGTAGCTTTTCTGTTGCGCATTTTTTTCTAATTTTATTTATTTTTAAAATTACAATATTAGGAACTATTCGTTTTAACAGTGAGAAAATATGAGAACAATTCGCACATTTAAAAGAATAGCGGCACTATGCAATATTAGTTGAATTTTTTAGATATATTATGATTCTTATTTACATTCTAAGCCAAGGATTCTTACTAAAAAACAGACATTTTGTTTTATAATAGCAACTAGTTTATCACGCGCAAGTTTATTGGTTGGGGTAATTTATTACTTTATTTGGTCTTCTCCGAAAACAAATTTGTTTTTAACCACTTTTTAAATATTTTTTCTACCCTTTTTATATTTTTTCTCCCATCTTTACAAGCACATGACAAAAACACTTGACTTATTAGCTCCATGTGTTTCGATTGAATATTTAGTTAACACTGTTAAAATATAATAGGATTAGATTCGTTCGTTAATCATACTTTGATAAAGAAGCTGGTGTAGCATTAAAACCGGTCAGTAGAAAAAATAAAAAATAAGTGGTTGAAAACAAAGTACTTTTGTATTTATTTTATTATAATTGAAAACGCAATGTTAGGGCTTCAAATATAAATTTCACAAAAAGTAATTTTGTTTAATGTCACTATATTGTTATGAAAGAGGAATAAAATGGTTTTTGAACTAATTAGTTATTTTTTTAAGAAATTAATATTATCATATAGTGCTTATATACTAATTTTGAAGTTCGGCAGGAGGTCTCTGGAAAATATTTGCCATTCCAAATTTAATGAACTGAAACACGAAAAGTCGAATAGCAAATCCAAAAGTGTTGCAATTTAAAATATTACTTAAATCTTTTTTATGGTGATTGTTTTTAATATAATTTATATAGACGGTGTAAAGTACTGTGTTTTATGTTTCTTATTTTATGGTTTCTTACTATTTCGGATGTATTAACAATGTATGACATTATG
Organism: Micrasema longulum; assembly: GCF_059751315.1. Lineage (NCBI taxonomy): Eukaryota > Metazoa > Arthropoda > Insecta > Trichoptera > Brachycentridae > Micrasema > Micrasema longulum. Next base: position 95,962 of record NW_028277966.1, read on the forward strand.
TATTGTCACAAAAATGATTTCTTTTTACGTACGGTCTTAAATGATTTTTTTAAATAACTCCTGGGAGTATAATATGTACTATATGTAAATCTTTCATTAATAATTCAAACAAAAAAAAATGTTGCTGAACATCATTATGCATCCGGGCGGATGAAAAATACAGCCTGCCTAGTTCAAGTTTCCGGTTTCAGTATTCTTTAACTGTATTGTTAACTCGTCCGGACACAGATTAAATATTGGTGTAAGTAATAATAATAATAAACTAAAATGAAATGTGTTTGTATGTATTGAATATACTAAGGATTGTTTTGCAATTCAAGTCTTATTTGTTACAATAGCGCATCCCGCGATTAGTATGCATAAACGTTCAGACAAAAGTATAAATCATTGCCCGTAAAAAAGATTTACGCATAATTGCAAATTGCGACCAACGACATTGAAATTAAATTGTAAAACTTTTACATTTCATTCACGCACTTTTACTTCAATCAAATTTATGGATTGGTATTGTCCGTTGTTATTAAATAGAATAAAAATTCGTATACCATATCGAAGCACCTAGTGTCTACCAATTATTTATTACTAATTTTGAAAATACTAACAACTCATTTTATGATACTCTGAAGAAACGGTAATTCGGTAAGCAATGGTGTTAATATATATTCAAAATACAATATTGTTTATTAGGTGTTGTTTTTAATCAAAATTGGGTTAGGTAGTGTTTTTAATCAAAATTGGGTTAGGTACTGTTTTTAATCAAAATTGGGTTAGGTTGTGTTTTTAATCAAAATTGGGTTAGGTACTGTTTTTAATCAAAATTGGGTTAGGTAGTGTTTTTAATCAAAATTGGGTTAGGAAGTGTTTTTAATCAAAATTGGGTTAGGTAGTGTTTTTAATCAAAATTGGGTTAGGTAGTGTTTTTAATCAAAATTGGGTCAGGTAGTGTTTTTAATCAAAATTGGGTTAGGTAGTGTTTTTAATCAAAATTGTAACTATTTAAATTTATTTTGAAGGGAAACATTTTTGAGAAGGGAATGTGGAAGTCTAGGCATTTACAGGGCTTATGACCTGTCATTGGCTGGTTTAAGTGGCCACTTTACACACTGTGTAACATTTACCATTCTGCCCATGTTTAAACATCCAAATTTCCTCTACTCTTCCATCTGTTGACGTTTGTGAAGTAAAAGAGCCAAGCGGCCACTTAAACTAGCCAATGACAGGTCATAAGCCCTGTAAATGCCTAGACTTTCATATTCCCTTCTCAAAAATGTTTTCCCTCTCTGTTGAAATAAATTTAAATATGAACAACTCCCTAGGGAGGAGATCCAGCCGGTCTGCAAGCATTTGGACATAATCAAGCATTGTTAAAATTGCAACTTTTTAAATATTTGTTGTAAGAACATGTAAAATCAATGTAATTTATTTTATTTTACTAAATTTTATTGTTGGTTTATTTATCAAATTAAAAATAAAACTAAGAAATAAGTTATCAATGAACATGTTAATTGTATAAAGAAATGCTTTGTACCTACCCATGTTTTTTTTTTTTTTTCTTCTTATATTACACTTACGAACGTTACTTATATTACACATACGAATGTTATACCTATTGGAATAACATTCGTATGTAAAATTATGATAAATATCTTTCATGATATATTCAATATTAATTTTGCGTAGATTTATACGTGATATATGTTAGTTGTTTCAATCAAAATTGTTTACGGTATATTCATTAAAGTATATAACTAGAGTAAACATAACCGTTCGAAATATGTTCCCTCAACCTGCGGCCAATTGGCATAATATGTTTGAAAGAACGGACTTTAGTGTGTTACGGGCGTTCGCCGGTTACTTTTCTCCTCGAAATTACTAAAATGCCTAGATGTACGCCAAGATACTGCACAAATCGATCTGGAAAAGCGGTGGTAAAACCTTTCACTGACAAGTAATATTCTTATCTTAATCAATACTTGTTTAAAATAGCTATCTTAATGTTAAAAAACGTCTTGTTAATATGTTCCAATTCGTGAGTTATCTCCTGTCTCCGCCCTGCTCAGTTAGACGGGCGTATTATAGTGAAACGACAAAAAAAGTGACGCGTATGCGGAAGGGAGCGACATACTAAATAGAACTTACAGTAGACCGATGTAAACAGTCCATGCTTTTTATTGTACTACTTGTTTTGCTTGTCAAAGCCGACGTGATATAACGTGACGATACTTGCTTCCTCTGCTGGTCAATCCCTGTCCTTTGGTAATTACTTTTTAGGTCGGATTTGTACGGAGTGTTATAATATATCTCAATGGGTATATTATGATTTGTTATTCACACATTTATTTACTTTTTATTCTTGCCGTGCTTTTATGGTATGAACATAATTCTGCTTAAGATTACTTTATTTCTTCAGAAGATATTTTTATATTAAAAAAAATACTAACTTATTTTTACAAGCCAGTTAAAAATCTATTATCAAAATACCCGCTCTTGCTCATTTTTTCTCTTGTCTTGTGTAATATTTTTTTTTTCTCTTTACTCTGTTACATGTTTTCTCATTATATTTGTGAAAAACTTTAATTACATGTATGGACTATTCTTTATGTTTTGTATTTTTATATAACAACTGTTGTTTTTCCTAAATAAAAAAAATAGCATGTAAAATGGATGTAGTATATTTTGATAACTGAATTTTATTGCATACCAAAATAATATTAAAATCCCTAAATTCCACACAAGTCATGGTCAAAATAGCTTTGTTAGTAAATATATGTTAAAGTATATATAATAATCTCCATAATGAACTAAAAACTATTAAAACTAACATATCAATAAATAAATTCAAGGTAAATTAAAAAAAATAATTAAACAAGTGTAAAAACTGCATTTAATTTTAATAAGTATGAATGTATTATTATTTTCTGTTTTTCTTTTTTATATCCTATTAGTTTTTATTCTTTTTCTCGTATATTCGTTTATTCAAAATTATATAAATTGTAATAAATAAATAACTATAACAATGCAAGTCACTCTCCGAGCACAAGAGTTAGTTTCTTTTTTTGGAGAGTTACAGTTATAACATTTACTAGATGAGAAGTAGATTTGATTTGATAAAATAAAAAAAAACGTGTACTATTTAAGAAATATATTAATAAAAAATATATATGTTAAAAATAGTTCTTTGACTAAATGCATGTAAATTGAAAAAATATATTTTGTACTGAATTTTATTGTACCTGCATATGGACATTTATAAAAAAAAAAAAAAAAGTTCTTCGTCAAAAAACTTGTAAAATGTATTCCTCGGGACGGGATTTCCCTGTGATGAATACATTTATAACCAAATGATGGAAATTTTTATCAATGAAACACTTGATACATAAATAAGAATTTTTTCGCCTTTTTGCATTTGTTCGCTCATAATAATTATTATTTAAATCAATATAATTATTTATATTTTATATTCTGCATAATCACGTGAACACGTATGACGATTATATGAGGATGGGTTGAAATGCCAAAAACGTACGCAATAAATCAACGTTTTAAAAAAGTTTTGTTTCTTATTATATAACCAAATTCTATTCATCAAATTGTTATGGCACTTTCTAAGTTATCTCGTCGATTAAATATATACACGACCTTCATACCTACTTTGTCGTAATAGTCTTACATCATTATTTGGCAATGTTAATAATGATAATTAATAATGCAAATTAATTGATTGTTATGAGGCATTATTTAATATTTTGATTTGAATCAATCAGTAGCTATTTTGACACTCGATTATTCCATTGAAACAAATTAATATGTCTAATCGTCAATTTCTTTCAATACACAACGTAATTTATTTTTTGGAAAGAAAATACAATAATTAAAAAAGTCAAGAAGTAAAATTTTATTATGTTCGTTTTAATTTCTATTTATCTCGTTTACCATGTACCTATTTTGTATTATTTTATACATGAATCCTTATTTTTGTTATCTCCAAACTGTCTGTACAGGTAAACGTCGTTTTACGCCGGAGTTCAGATCCGAGAGACACCGGCGTAAAAAAAATCGGCGTAAAATGAACACAAATATAGGAAGATATAAGGTTAGGTTCCATGTCAAAATTCTAAGAACAATCTAACATGTTTATTTAATACATTCCATATCTCATATATATTCAAAATAAAATTTAAATGTATTTAATAAATATAGTTTAAAATCGTTTACAAAAAAAATAAAAATCTCTTGACCTAAATAATGATTTTTTTTTAAAACCAGTTCGTCGGTACTAAATTATTTTTTTTTTTGTTTTTAAAAAGCATCCAATTTCATTGGCTTCGATTGTTGCTTTCTTTCTTGCAGAATCATAGCATAAACTATAAATATTTGAGTATTGTTTTAATTTTAATAAAAATAAAATAAAAAAACATTATCACACCTTATTATTTTTCTTAGAAACAAAACGAAAATTAACTGTGAAACAATTTCACACACACAATAGGCTGCTCGCTCGCGTACACGGTAATATAATAAAACAACGTGTAAAAGTGTGTCTGCTATTAGGATCGCGGCGCCTCCTGTCGTATGGAGTCGGCCGAACTTGGAATCCCACGCCGACACCAACCGGCGTAATTGTAAATTGGCGTAAATCGAACCGGCGTAAAACGATGTTTATTTGTATTTATATTTAACAATTCAAAAAACTTTTATAAACTCACTAAATATCATACTGTATTTAAAAATACGCTAATCTGGAGTGGCTCCATATAAATCCGTTGGAGATAAAAAAATAAAACATACCGTAGTAAACGACAAATTTATTATTGTTTTCAATTATTTTAATTTTAATTATATATTGAAAATAATACTTGAGGTAGAAGGTTGCAAAAACTATTACCCATTAATACTAAATGCACCCTTGTACAAGCATTACTACTACCCATTCTAGATTACACGGATTTTTCCATGACTGATTTAAGCTGGGAGCAACTCGATAAACTTGAACGACTTCAGAATACATGCATAATGCATAAGGTACATTTTTGGTCTTAGGAAATATGACCACATTTCTGATTATCGTAGGCAACTGAAATGGCTCAAAATTAGACAGCGGAGAGACTATCACTCCCTCTCACTTCTGTTCAATGTACTTCATAGTCCTAACGCTCCTATATACCTGCGTGAAAAATTTGAAAGCTTATCAGCTCATGGTTTACCTCTTCGTTCTAATTCTCAAGGCACTCTCTTAATACCCACCCACAATTCCTCTTTCTTTTCTTACTCATATAGTGTCCATGCGGCTGGAATCATCTCCCATCCACCATCAAAGATATTTCCTTTTTCCTCTTTCCTCTTTTTTCCTTTTCCCCATTGAGTAATAGTTTTTGATTTAAGGTAATTTATAAACAAATACGTTTATTTCTATTTTTATATATCTTAAGCTTTTTAATCTTTTTTTCTATCGAATATGTTCTGTAACTTGAATTATAAAACTTTTATTTTATCAGTTGGTTGGAAGAAATCGCCCTTTGGCAATAAGTCCGCCAATGTACAAATAACACTATGTACAAACAGTTAAATATATTTTTTTTTAAAATTAACTTAGCGATTCTCAATATTAAATAATTAACTAAATATGGATCTGATTCTTCATAGAGGAGTTAATATTTTCTTAGCTCAAAGGCAACAATACTATATTGGCCTAAGGATAAAATATATAACCTTATCCCAGTTTCCGGATTGACGGATAACAAAGTAAATATTTGGTTATTTTATAAGTTTCTATAGGAATGATACGGAGTTGCCCAACACAAGAGTATGCTTTTTTGACATTGTGTTTAAAATTATAGAGAAAACTATAATTGTTTTATTTGTAAATATTGTATTTTTTTTGGTTGTTGTTATCTATATAAATAATAACAAACCAAAAACTGTATTGGATAAATTAAAAAAGGAAAATAAAAGCGCAGTCAGGAATACATTTTTAAGAAAGAAGTCGAAAGCCATATTCAGAATTCTTTTTTAAGTGGCAATCGTTGAAAACGCCGTATATTTTCTAGTAACGTATAATTTATATAAAAAATACCTACTAAAAAAACACATTGTTGTTTGACGTCATTCCCCTTTATGTACACATGAATAAGGAAGTTCAGTGCAATGGGAAATTGGATAAAAAATCATGTTTTCTAACGCGCTGTAAAAATTAGAGCATTTCATTGTACGGCACATTTTCTCGAAAATGTATGAATTTTTTTTTTTATAAAAATGAACTACTTTGAACGATGTCACTAGTTCTCCGAAATCAACCAATGATAGAGTGTTGTGACATATTTCCGGTTACCGGGAAGCCAACCCACCGATCAGGACAACCGTAGAGAACTTGAGACGTCACAGTCGGAGTAATTTCAAAATCATAATACTTGATATAAAAGCGCTGATAACATTAAAATCATTTTTAAAATTGAGTTAGTTTGGTAGTCTATTAAAAAAAAAATACACTGAATTCCATCTTTGTTTTTTCTTTTACGTAATGGGAAACGTTAATATAAATATATGTATTAAATCCATATAAAATTATATTTTATTCTAATGCAATTTTATATAGATTTAATACATATTACTGCATACATATTTTTTCTGAATGATTATTTTTAAAAAAAGGTTAAAAGAGACTGTTTTCAGGTTTTCCCTAGTAGGTAATTGATTCAGTAGAATTGAAAAGGCCATTAAAAAACGAAGAAGAAGAAGATTCAGAAGAATCACACCCTCGCCAATAAACGTTTTAGTTCTTGTATTTAAACTGTGTGGGTGCCTACCTTTTCTAAATAATAATTAGGGGACATAATAAATAAACCCATATTTTCTCTTACGTATCTTCTTTTCGGATGTCATTCTGTATTTGTATCGAAATTGTTGTTGTATTTGTATTTCAAATACAGTTGTGTGTGTGAAATCAAATCAGAATCCTGCACGAGCGTTTTCGTCTCAATGGCTACTATGAGGTAAATAATCTGATAAGAAATCGAGTGAAGATTAGTCGGCCTCATGGTGTACTGGTTACGTTTGCCTGTCATGCCTGAAGTCCCGGGTTAAACTTCAGACAGGATCTACGTGAGATATTTGTTTAATATATGGCTTTTCATTGAAGTGTCATAGACCATGGACTGAATCTGAAGCGTAAAAGAGCCTTCATCTGACCATTTATCACGTTACGACCAATGCAGTTATCCATGCACTATTGGGAGGAAAATCATATTTAAAAAATGTTACAGTGTATTAAAATTTAATTCTGTAAAAATATGCACAATCAACAGTACACTTACTTGTAAAATAAAATATTTATTATGTACGTAAAAAATCTATTCTAACTATTATTTGCGTAAAAAATAAATAAAACAAACTATACCAAAATTTTAAAATGTATTCCTCGGCACGGGTTTTCCCAGTCAGCAATAATACATTTTTAATTTATCTAACATTTTTGTTTTGCAAACATTATACTAAATTCAATCGCAAACTTATGCAGATAGACCGTGCAAAAAGTGTTGCGAATTATTCAGTTCGATTAAACTGTAAATATTAGAAAGTGTATTTACGAGTTCTGAATTATCATTACTAGGATAATAATGATGTAATGTGTTTGAGATTTTAATTTAATGAATAATTTATTTCTCCAGATGAATACAAATTATGTCATTAAAATGAAATATATGGACTTTCCCTTACATTGACATTTTAATGCATATTAACATTATGTACAAATATACAAAAAACGTAAAAATCTATTGACACCAAGACGTTCGTAATGTTTTAATTTTGATAATTTAATATCAACTCAAATGTATTGTATTAACTTCTCTTCACAACACCGACACTAACCTTTTTAGTTAAATATTTTTTATTTATTGAAATTTTTTTTTGTTAACATTATTTACATAAAATAGAAAAAAATGAAAATAGGGGTTCGAACTGTCAGTAGGGTCGTAGTGAGTCACATCTTGCTGGAGGATGTGATTCATTCAGTTGCATTCCACCGGCAACACTACTGACTAGTCCTACTCGTTAGCGTTCACGTCGCGAACCCTGGGCAATGGGATCGCACTCATAACGGTGTGATCACAGCAGATAACGAGAGGATAAAAGGCGAGTTTTTGGCGCCTCAAAACCAAAACCAACCAGCTAAGGGAAGGTAACCCCGACAGAAAATCTACCAGAGAAGGCAACGGGAAACCACTCTGGTCATCTTTTTCCAGGAATCACTACGGCGAGAACATCAATAAGCAGTCGTCCTGGCTGCGAAATGTAAAATTAGCCCAGGGCAGATACATATGCTTTCGCTGTAGTGATCGCCAACGTCGGGGGGACCTGGCAAGGCACTAGAAGAAGAAGAAAACAGTGGTACATAATAACATATGCTTGGCTGCTGTTTTTTTTATATTTTATAATATATAATTGGGAGTTACATAATATTTTTACCTTGCTTCCAACAAGGTTTATATTATCTTCAAAGGGATAGTTATTTATTGTTTACTTAAAAAACAACGTTCTATTTTATAAAATATATATTTAGGTATATTTAGCCCAATGAATAACTTTATATAGTTGATATGTTTATAGCATGTACGGATCGGGTAGGATGTTTCGGCTGTGGCGTGTTTTAGAAGCTTCTCCGCATTTGCTCAAGTGACGAGGAAACACAGAGAAAACTCGTCAGGTGTGAACTGTTGTCATTCGTCAACAAACCTTCCGATCCATTTGAAGAGTGTTCGGCATTTGGTGTCCTGCTATCATTTATACCTTTTATTGCCTTTACTATACCTATCATGTACCTATAAAATGTTACCTTTCTTGACAAGTCCTCAGACTTCTGCTTCGCGTGTCCAGTTGCATTTTCTGTAAACTAAAAAAGGGGAAATGCATTAACAGATGGGAGACATCTTGGGGTGTAACATCTTTGCATGGGCAGGTGTTGAACTCAGATATCTTGAATCTGTGCATCTATTAGGCGGGGTTTTTTAAACGTGTGCCATAGCTTCTGTAATATAGTATATTTTGGTCTGAAATACCGAGCAAAAGTGATCGAGTTAAAGCTTTCTGGCAGGCAGTTCTCTTACGCCATCGTAGGGTACAAATGCTGCACCTACTTTGGCAATTAAGAGACTGCCATCAGTGCAAATTTTCAATTTATCCTGTTTCATATCCGGCAGCATTTGGCTATTGAATTCATAGTCCAGTCCATCTGGTATCGCTCCGTAGGACGAGAAATGGAGAGACAGTTTCTAGTTCCTTGATAAAACTGTCAGTTGGCAAGTCTTGCAGTGTGAATGGGAGGCTGCTGTTAAAAAATTAGAAAAACACTACAATGGTAAAATTTCTAAGATTTTTATGGTCGTTCATATGCGTTTCCCCGGGTTATTATGCCGAGTGACATTAGCAATCTTTTTCCAACATTTCGGATCGCATAAAGGAGACCGAAGATTTACCAATCTCGATTGGTAATTTTTATTTCATTTTATTTATTTCGAATACAAACAGATGTACAGGTAAAAGAGCTAAAAATATTTTTTTTTTTTTAATGTATGGAAAGTTGGAGTGAAAATATTGCATTTGATTAATTATAAAGAGCAAAAAATAGACAAAACGTTTATTCTCTGTTATTCTCAAGCCTATTAGTTCTCTTCTGTACCTATTATATAGTGTTTTAAATATATTTTTTTTTTTTTTTGCACCACAACAGGCCAGGAGGCCCAATTACAGCGGTGAATTACATCACAGAACACCCAGGCTTGAGAAAAATCACATTTAATTTTTGTGTTCACCGGGAATCGAACCCGGAAGCTTCCGTCTGTGAGTCAAGCGTCTTGACCACTACACCACGGAGGCCGCCATATATATCAAGATTATTAAAATTCTTGTTAAATGTTTCACATATACGAGGAATGGTAGAATGTTCCCGATGATTAGTTTCAATGTTACGAATATAGAAAATATTAGACAGTCTGGTTGGTCTGGAGGGGACACGGTAAGCAAGTACATTAAATATTTTGGAAATGAAGCAATCGAGTTTTACAAGCATTCCATCAATATAAACAGAGATGATGGGATGCGATTAAAATTATCCTGGTACATTGCAATAAAGATATTACATAAAGCGTAAATTTAAAATAAAAAGATGCATATAGCAAGGACTGCGACACGATACTAATCCAAAGTAAATTAAATCTACACTAATAATATCACCCCTAGTAAAAGACGTTAAAAAAATATTGTATTTATGTTTGACAGTAGTTACTAGCAATAAAGAGGTAAAGAGGTCTCGGGTTCAATTCCCGACATGATTAACATATGCAATATTTATGCAAAAAGGAATTTTACACTAGAATTTTTCATGGACCTGAACCGTCAGACTGATTCCCATCCTTCGTGTAACAAAAATGATGGAGATATACTGCAATTGGTGTACCAATGCAGTGCCCTATGCACCACTAGGTGCGAAATGTACCCAGGAAATGATGATGACTCATAATAAAATAAAATTTGCCCCTGTGTATCCATTTAAGCCGAATTAATAAACATATGTAAATTAATTCTCGAAATTAATAGATTAAAAAATAAGCCTGACGTAGAATTACATAATGAACAGATAACACACGTGAATTCTCCATTACTTTACCCATTGTAATATATTTTTACCAATGACTTTTTACCCTTTGTTTTTCAGAAATCATAATTGACAAAAATCACACTCACTAAGTATGGGACACTAAAAATAAAATACTTAAACTCATTAAAATAGCATTATATCAACTCTTTAGTTAACCCGAAAATATTTTGATAATGATCCTTAAGATAAAAAAAACTTTATTTAATATGCTTTTATATGATTTTGAATTATTTATCTTTACCTCTGTTTTGTAAAAATACATTGAACTCCTTAATAAAGATACCAGTCTCGAAGATGTCACAAAAGCGTTGGAACCGGTCACTGGATATTCCAAATTTGTGGATTAAAGTATCACTCATCTTTTATTTATATAATAAATACGTAAATTATGTCCGACAACTTCTGAGAGTTCATTTTAAAATCGATTTATGTCTTTTTTACGAGATTTGACAAAAAGATCGAATTACTTCCTCGTCAATAAATAAGTATTCAATGCTAATTTATGTTGATTCGGAACTGCTTTTTTTGCATTTGGAACACAATTTACATGATCAAATATATGTATTTGTAATAATAAAAATTATAATATGTCGGTGGAATATTTAAAAACTGTAAATGACAAAATATTTCAAAATGAGATTTCAATGTCACCTTATTCTTAGTTCTGCAAAATTGTTTTTGTAAAATAACGCGCCTTCAAACCAATTTTACCGGTTATTCTGAAATAAGTTTTTGAAACTGAAAGCAAATCATTTTAATACTCTAGGGTCCCCCAGACCCGGGTACAGTTTATCATCTAAGTGGCTTTAGAAAATCACTTATTATTATAATAACAATTCTCACACATTTTTCTATAATTCCTTATTTGAAAAGTCAAGCTGAAGGATAAACTATTGAACATTTTTTTTATTTTATTGAAATTTTTGTGTACAAGAACTGGATTCAACCCTTTCGGGCGTTATTAATATTAAAATATTGCAAAAGAGATGAAGAACATATTATAGAAGGTAATACAGAAGGCTGGGCGTTTACAGGGCTTTTGACCGTACGCACCGATAGCGCTCTGCAGACTGATGTAATAACTTACAAGGGTGCGAGACTGCACTAAACAAACGATTGTGACAGAGTTGCATTCTTCTAACTTAAAAATGATGTACGAAATTGGCTGCTGTACGGTATTACCCTCCACTCCCATATAATATTTTCTCTAGGTACCGTGAGTATGACTATTTTCTTCTATAAGATTTTATGATTGCATGCCTATTTAATTTTACTACAATCATAAATATGAAGAAAAAATCAACACGAATTCATAAAAATATGGATGATTTATTTCCGTGTTAAAACAAGAACATTGAGAAATGAGAACATATCACGAAAACAAAGTAATGCCTCCATGAAGTAAAATATCTTATAAAGTTGTTTTTAGAAAAACTCTTGATAATACGCGCATGAATCGTGCTTTTGGGTTAGAAAACGTGGATAGGTCTTTATAGGGAGGGCGTTACCTACCGTTTGTGAAAAAATATATTTAAAAGGTTGGAACAAAATGTAAAGAAGAAATCTGAAAAAAAATCACGAAAAACAAAGAAATTATAAGATCTGAAATGTCCTGAAAATTGAAATAGATTTTTTTTTTATTATTTGATATGATTTACATTCAATATGTTACCCGTACATTACAAAACCATGGCTTGAATTTAATGAAATAAATTTGTAAAAATCGAAAAACTTACTTAAAAACATTCTAAAATAATACATGATACATTTCAATATTGTATAACTCTATAATAAATTAACTATTAGGTGGTCATGTTATTGTTTATTTCTGCATAAAAATGTCTGCCTTAAACAGGTTAGTTAGGCAGACTAGACACAATCCAGAGAAATCTATTATCTAAGTATGTATGTAGTAAATACAGAAATTATATTTTTTTGTTAATAAACCATGATTATTATTATATTATATTATTCTAATGATTTAATTTATTTTATTTGATTAACATATAATACAGCACAATTGCCTTTTACATAATTTATTATACTAACGTATTTGGTTTAGTTTATTTTATCAATACGAAACAAACATTTAAACGACGATCAGCAGGAGTTTAAAAATAATTATAAAAAGCTAAATAATAAAGCATTTTAAAGGTATAATACAATTATAAAATCACAAAGTTCGTTGTTCAATTAATATTTTACCATTCATGTTCAAAAGGTTTGTTCTAAAATAACAATTAACTACATTAAATGTATTCGATACGTGGGAATAACTCAGTTACTCAGATATTTAAATTTTTGGATTATTTTTTACTAGTTTATAAATAACTCACTACTGAAAAATGGGAATCAAGTTGTGGTAGAGCGGAGTTGGAAGCTCGGAAGCCTCTTGATCCGTGAGTCCGTGACACTAGCCACAGGAACACAACCCGATTGCACTATACATAATATTATAATCGTTGCAAGGGAAGTAATTGAAAAATAATAAATATTATGGAAAATTCTGAAAGGTTGGAGGTTCTTATAATTTTGCAATACAATTAAATATAATAAGGTTACCTTGTTATAAATTAAGCATAACGATATCATTTCACACGCTAAGCTAGCAAATTAATCAAATTAATAAAAAGTGTAGGAATACTTTGTAATGAGACCTACATCTCAACAGAGACGAAGGAAGTTACTTGGTGGATATCTAAACCGAGGTGAACAAATTATTAAGGAATGTGGAAATCTAGGAATTAACAGGGTTTATGACACGTCTTTAGCTGGTATAAGTTATCACTATACACACTGTGTGACATTCATCATCCTGCCAAACGTTTGTGATTTCAGAAGTTGTATGCATATATCTAATCAAAGTAGGTGTGCTATAACATTATTCCAAATGTTGTTCATAGGTAACATTTGACTTGATGAAGTTCTATATAGTCGGTTTAGATTTCTGTCTTATGAGATCACAGAATATGTATATCGGAATATGTATATCGGATTAAGAAGCCACTGCGGAATCCAAGGCAATGGAAACGCAATTGAAAAGGCTCGAGAAGCTAAAAAAGCTCAAAAAACTCTTTGTTTTGACAAATTTCCTTTAAGTTTTGCCAAAAAGAAAACAAGAAGCAGGAACTTTAAGCTCTGGAACGACCGATATTTAAGTGAAACTACTGGACAGGTAACAAAAATATTTTTTTCACCAATTTTTATGTCCATGATTTCACGAAAACGCAGGAAGTTGGCTACGAACTGACATATATCTTCACCGGACATGGTGGTTTTATGAATTCACCGTTTTAAGCTTTTAGAAATCGATAACCTCGATGAATGCAATTTTGCAGTCTGTAAATGTTTCAAATCTTCTAATAAAATAATAGTAAAAAATAATTAATCTTATCTGCATTTGGTATCTTCTCAAAATGCAGCGAAGATTTATATGTATAATTGAAGCCAGTACCTTATGCATGGCAGCTAAATGCGCTTTCCACTACAACGCGAGGCGAAGGTTAAATTAAGCCGTATTTTTATGAAAACTTTTAAACGAAGACGTCTGCAAAATTTTCCTATCGTGTCATACTTACGGTAATTCGTGGTTAGTGACTAAACTTTAAACATGCGTTCCTACTGCCTCGCAAGGTCGAGATGATCGATTTTTATATTTATAGAGAGGTCGATATCGTTAGTAAGCAAATTAATAAACGGATCTAATCATTCTTTATGACAATAAACCTATTTCGCCAGATACATTATTTTATTTGGCAAGAAATAAAATAATAATCCGCTTACGGGAAAACCACATAGGTACCACTGAAATGATGTAAAATATATTCACAGTCAAAACCAAGACATTTATAAAAATATGCCCGTTTAAAATAATGTTATTCAATGAGGAAGTTCGGTTATTTTCATTTATTTTATTTGTTAATATGTTGCAAACATTTTTTATTTGCAAACTAAGCCTATTTTTCTTTATTTTTATGTACCACATTATCGTTCCACGATTTTATAAAGTTTTGTATTTTTTAATTACTCCGTGCATGACGTCTCTAGTTCTCTTCGATGAGTTGATTTATGGGTTTGACTTCCCGGAAACCGGAAATCTTCTACAACACTCTATAATTGATTGATTTAAACAGTACTTGTGACGTCATTTAAAGTAGTTCATTTTTGTTCAAATCATTTCAGTAAATTTCTTCATAAAATTTATTTGAACTCTAAAGAGACGAGAAATTCTTCAACAACAAAAAAAAACAAAGATTTATAACTGCTGAAGACTTGGAATACATTGAATTTAAGGAACAAATATACATAAATAACGATGACGAACGGCCCGGACGCCCCAGCACATCACCAACCGATAAAAACGTGGAAAAATGGAATGAAATGGTTATGAACGATCGCCAAATCACAATCAGAGAAGTTGCTGATAATGTTGGCATATCGATTAGCTCATACTAGGATTTTTTCGAATGTTTTGGGTATTAAACGCGTGGCAGCAAAATTTGTTCCAAAATTTTTGAATTTCGAACAAAAACAGCGGCGAATGGAAGTTGCTCAGGGGCCTGATTCGCAAGTTCGCTATAATTTAACACGAGCTCATTTTAACAGGGGTGCTATTCTGAACCACTCTCGTGGCATGAGAAAACAGTTTTTCTCGTATATTTTGTATGTAAATACACGAGATAATACGGCCAAGAGACTGTTTGGAATACCAGCCCAAAATACGGATTTGAATTTACGTTCGAAGTAAAGCGCGGCCGTGTTAATTTCAGCGTTAACTTGCGATAGCACGGACTCAGAATCAGACCGCTGTCGCTGGTGTCACTAAATGAAGCCAACGACGATGCAGAATTACTGAAGCGTGTTATAACAGGTGATGAAACATGGGTGTACGGATACGATGTCGAAACTTAGGCTCAATCGTCCCAGTGAAGGCATTCTGGATCGCCATGACGAAAATCGCCGAGCACGCCAAACACGTCTAACCTTAGCGGCTGCCACAGACAAAATAAACAATGAATACAGCTGAAATTTTTAGCATACTTCAGGAGCATTTATACCAACATAATTTTTAAAAATATATATAATTGGACTCTTCAAACCCGTGAAATTTAAAAAATCCCGTTACTTTCTGAACACACCTCGTATGTAGTCGAAATGAATGCAAATATAATTTTGATAGAATCTGAATAAGAAACTTTATGACAGCGAAATGATGGCACGACATGCTATGCACTCTATTGATATTTTCCATAGTTTTACACAATTTTGTTGGAAAACAAATTTGATAGGTTCGAAATGAGAAACCTTTTGGCCTTCACAAAACGATAATACGACATGGTATCCTTGAATACAATTTTGATGAAAACAGAGTGAGAATCGTTTGGGTTTTCATTCGAATATGAAAACGAACACATAAATTATTGCATTATATGCACTTAAATTACAAATGGTATTTGTCTATAGTCCCATGCGGCTCTGTATGAGTTCGTAATTTCGTACTCTACATTCGATATATTGTGCAATGGACGGGAATACAGAAGTGCATGTCTAGTGATAGAAGCCGAATAGTTTATTTTCAGACGTTACGTGACCTTTACTACTGACCAACAATGGCCCGCTATTAGCAACTAAACAGTCACTATTTACTACTGCATTTTACACACTTACAATTCATACTAATGTAATAAAATAAAAAACCAACCTTCTCCAACTAACTATCTTTGTCACTCACCTATACCGCGTATACACAGACTAAGAAATGAATGTACCTCTCACATCGACATTTTTAACTCGAGTCTCTGAATTCAAATCATCTCTTTATAAATATTTTATGATGTTTTATAGAAACGATTAACGAATTATTTGCAAAAGCTACTTATATATGCTAATAATGATTTGCTGTTAACTCATTATATGTTCATAATATACTGAGTTTTTTATATCTTTCGTATGCTGACATACATATACATACGTACGAGTATATATATTTTTCTTGATATTTTTCTTTTTCTTTTTATATATCCATGTTTTAATATTTGTTTCTTATTTTTGTATAACTGAACTAATTATATTCGATATCAAACATACTGTAAAATGCACTTGTGCCGTATAATCAATAAATAAAAATAAATGCAAAAGTGTAATTGTTTGCGTTTTCTTCACATCTTAACGGAGCGACCGATGGACATATTTTAAGGATACTTATTTTTCAGACCGCATGAAAAAAAAAAACAATTTAAAAAAATATATATATAAATCAACAGTGCCAACATTATTAGAAAATGAGTAGGAGGTAAGGTGGGATGTCAAAAAGGATCTTTAAATTTCAACAATTGACAATTTTCGTTTTGGTTTTGTAGCAGGATTTTGGATTTTTGACCAGAATAACGATGCTACATCGTTATAGACAACGGATCGTCATTTTTTTTTTCACAGTGATAGTTGGAGGACCGGCTTCTATTTAAAAAAAACATTGTTCCATCGGGAAAATTCTTATCGACAAACGTTAAAACTAACTTATTTTTCCCTAATACCACGCTAGCGAAGTCGCGGTTGCAATATATAAATGAATTATTACACATAAAAAACTTTCTTATGGAAGCATAGTGTAAAGTACGCGTTCTTTTAAAATGGATTGTTTGTATAACGGTGTTTAAGATTTCTCGAACTATGAACTCGAACACGCTATTTTCATAGGTATATCGAGACGGTATACTTAACTTTTCTACTATTACTATCTTTGTCTACCTTTGTATTACCAAGGCGGTTCTACCGACATGTCGATGAGTATTTTCAGGAAAATTTGGCCAACGATTAAAAAAAACGAAATGGTAATATTTTTCAAATTAGCACTAACTTTGTAGTTATTCATTATGATTCGCTCAGATAAATTTCTCTTTTGTGGCCCCAAGAGTGTTCAATGTCCTGGATGAATATATTGAATTCTCCAAAACGAAGGCCATTTTCAGGAGAAATGTACAAGTTTAGATTTTGTCTACGGGGAGAGACTATTGCAGGGAAGAGACTATTGCAGAAGACTGCTGCGAGGTATTGCAAATATTTATTTTATTTTTATATTATTTTATTTTATTTTATTTCATTGGAAAGCCAACTGACATTTATAAGATACAATTATACCATAAATACATATCATAAAGTCCAATTAGAGGCTTCCACATATTACTGTTTTTGTAAATATTGTCACATAAAAATTATACATAACATAAAATAACTAATCATATAAAACTTATAATATTACTAGAATTGTAAATGTTATACATATTTTTCAAAATATATGTACTTTTGAATATTGGTCACACAGTTGCACATTATAATATAAAATACCAGTATAGTTGAGTAGATTAGTGAGTTATTTATTTAATATAAATTTATTTTTAATATTCTTTAATAATATGCATGCTTCCACTTAAAATTATGTTGTATTCCAACTCAACACAGGGCTCTTGGCCTCATAGAGTTGGGGATACGATATTATTGTTTTTGTAATGTGTATATTTATGTAATAAATAAATTAAAGTAAAAACACTTTCTTTTTCATAACTAATTTATAAAGAATGTATTACTGATAGTGTTTTTCTGGGTTATTATGCCGTGTTTGTGGGCTTTGTATTGCCGACGTTTCGGAGCACACTGTATGTAATGTATTACTGTTCAAAACATGTTCATTTGCAGGTTACCGACGAAGATAATTTGAATTTTTATACAAACTAACACATTTTCGTATATAAATATCAATTTTACTTTATACCGTCTCGATATGTATCGATGAAGATTTTGTTTGTAATCGCGGCCCTGAGCCACGATTATAATGGGAAGTCAAAAGAACAATTATCTTCAAATTCCTTTAAAGTAAAATGTTTTTTTTTCAAAACATGTTCAGTTACGGATTACCGATGAATGTACTTGAAATTTGTGTACAAGAAAATTTGATTTTACTTTAAAGACAATTGAAGATAATTCTGTTAACTTCCCGCTGCAATCGGGGCCCAAGAATATTTTTAAAAAATCTGTTTCGTGCTTCGTGCTACAGTATTTAATGTAGGCATTAAAACTTTAAAATAAATATATGTGTATATTTCATTAGTGATTTTTTCAAATGAAATAATTATTCTCATCCATGTTTGTATTTTCTAATTTGTTACAAATATTTTCTTTGTTTGATAAAATTAAAAATGTAAACTAAAATCAACTAATGTATGTGTATTGTGTTTAACATGTGAAAATGTCAATAGATTTTATAACCTAGAATTATATCAGGTCAGTCATTTTGGCAATGCCTAGTTTGTTACGTTGAATGGTAATCTCTGAATACAATATATTATCTATATGTGGGTGTGTGTACCAAGGGTGGAGCCATATTCATTGAATAAAATAATAACAATAAAAAACAGACAGTATTTAAACTAGTACTTACGTCTGAATACGTAAGGGGGCATTAATCAAAAGGTTATTTTCAGTTATTTCTTGTTAAAATTTGAATATTTTTACTAGCCACCATTTAAAATAATACTTCACGGTAATTTAACCGTCATACTGCCAGAAAAATAAAATGATATAAAGTGCCTTCAATTGAGTCACAGCATTATATATTAAATTACCTGAAGTTTTATACAAAGTAATTACAAGCTTAACCAACTTGATATGAATAAAGGTGATTTACAAACCAAATTAATTAAATACAGTCAAAAGTTTTATATCAATATCTTACTCAGGTTCAGGTAGAGGAATCTGATATGTTTATCATACATCATACCTGATCGTGTTCATTTACTTCATGCGTAAGTATCTACCTAAGATTTTTCCTTCGTCTTCTTCGTCTTCAGCATTGTTCTCTCCACTGCTGGATATAGGCCTCTTCCAAACGTCTCCATTCCTTCCTATCACCCTATTCTTCGTAAGCTAACTTAATCGCATGATATAATTCAATAGTGACATAAACATTCGAATGTACCTACTGTTAGCTATACTTATCTCAGAACAGAGAATTTCTACTGGTGCGTATTCCAGATATAAATCATTCTAATAATGATGGTTTAAAAAAAACAATATTTATTTAAATTAACAAATTACAACAGGGAGGGAGAACATTTAAGAGAAGGGAATATGGAAGTGTAGACATTTACAGGGCTTATGACTTTATCATTGGCTGGTTTAAGTGGCCACATTACTTACTGTGTAACATTCGCCATTTTGCCTATGTTTAAACACCAATATTTCTCCAATTCTTACAACTGTTGATTTTAGTGATGTTAAAGAGCTGAAACCTTTATTAGTGTAAGAGATTCATCTGATTGAATTATTTCACATACTGGGCAACGACTAAAAAAAATCTATTTTGAGCAGTTGGCTTTATTACAATATTTTGAGTTTGTCCAAATATTTGTAGACAAAATACTGAATTTCATCCTTTAGGGAGTCATTAAGATCAACAATTTTCAACAGGGATGGAGGACATCTTGGAGAAGGGAATATGGAAGTCTAGGCATTCACAGGTCTGTGCATTTACCTGTGATTGGCTGGTTTAAGAAGCCACTTTACACACTGTCATATTCACCATTTAGCCTATGCTTTAACATCCATATTTCTTTAATTCTTCAAACTGCTGATTTAAGTTAAGTTAAAAGTCGAAATTTTTCATGTTGTTAAATTTATTTACATATTGTATTTTTTTAAAATGTTTCTTAAGTTAGCCTATATTACAATTTTTATATTAACTCATATTTACTTTTATTTCAATTACATATCTATTTTTATCCTCTTACAGTAAACAAAACATTTATTTTTAAATTCATAAAACTCTTTTCATTCTTCATACTTTCAGGCATCTCGTCATATATTTTTAAACCTTTTAAAAATAATGGAATTCTGGAATTCTGTTTTTTTTTAGTGGCAGCCTTCTTCTTCTTCTGTAACCTTCTGTCCTCCACTGCTGGATATGGGTCTCTTTTCCATATCCTTCCATTTCTTTTGGTCGGTTGCTGCTTATTTTATTCGTATTTCTAGTCAAATGCTCTTGGAAATTTTTATTCAACATTATGTTATTGATGAAGTATTTAGACATTTAACTGTTAAAAATATAACAAATATAAAAACAAGCGTATTAAATGTTGATCTTTTTTACTCTTATCCAATTTAGTTCTTCTGGCATTCTTTCTATTTTATTCTCGGTCTCAATCTGTTCCCTTTTACACTATGGTTTGCCAATATTGATTCTAAATCCACGACATTTTTTTGGATTGACTCATTTTTTCCATTCGCCCTTGAAGTTATGGCATTTCAAAAAGGTTATTGACAGAAGAACCTTTCTTTAGCACTATTCTCATGGCTCTAAGAACTTGTTTATTTAAATTTCCGTCATTGGCTAAAAATTAAACTGTATGGCAGTAACATATTATATTATGAGGAATAATTATTGTTTTAAATATGAGTTCAGCAGTGTTAATATCCAATTGATTCCTTAACCTATCGCCAAAGAATATTTTTATTTACTTTTTTAAACACGATCAAAGTTTGCATTCAAAGCTTATTTATAATTTAATATTATACCTAAATACTTTATTTCGGGGTGTCAAGTGTTTTCTCAATAGGGTTTTTTCACGTTTTTTTTTATTTGGCAAAAAAATAGAAAAAAAAATTACGATGGTAACTGTACAGTTTTTATTTTTTTATGTCCACGCGTTAATTTTTCAGAGCGGTTTAAAAACGTATACTTTGAATTGGCGCCAAAACGAACATTCGGATGCCGTATGGGCTTGTGACGTCACGCGTTACGAATTTGACTGACCGTTCAAACAAATTCATACGAATTTGTATAGCCTACGTGTTGTTTTTGTTGTAATTGGTTGTTTTAACTAATTAACGCGCATAAAATGTCTTTAGTTATAAGATACAAGTACTGTTTAATTCCGATGTGCACAAACACTACGGTGAAGACGCAAAATAAAGCTTTTTTCGCCATTCCTAGTACCTAATGAAAAAATGCAGAAAAAATGGTTTAACGCATTTGAACGTTATGAAACGAGATGTTAAAAAAAACAAACCACTATTCTTTTTTCCGTAGGTCTTGTTCAGTACAAAATACTATATTTTATGGTGTAGACTGTAGACTATAAACATTTACTAATAGTAGGTACTGAAATTAGCACTTATAAAGCTTGACAGGTACTACAATACTAAAATAGTTTATTTTTTGAACGTTATTGTTTATATTTGTATTATATTTCTGTACTTATGTTACTTAGTTTAATTTGTAGAACTGTTGGTTTTCTATATGAATAAAAAATAAAATTACAAAAAAAATCCTGTATGAAAACCTACCTTATTTATTTGTGAAATTTGGCAAATTTGGAAAATGGCAACTGACGTTGAGATGCTGGACAGTCTTCACACTTGCAGGAATCTATTATTTCTAAGACTTCATCGCAAATCAACGTCACCGAGTACGATTTGGTTCTAACTTTAAGTTCTGCTGGGGTGACTCGACCTTTTACCATTCAAATATCACCCGTCCGTTTTACTTGAATGTAATCTATGGCACTGTCTCCGTAATTTACCCTAGCTGATATATTTATAAGAAAATCACATTTAATAAAAAAAGTCATTAACACGCACTCGAGCAACAGAGATGTTTACAAGCAATGGTATTTTATGGATTATGTTGTGTCAAAGTCACGTTACTTCCCTTTTGCATTAAATGTACGCTAAACAATATATTTGTAGTACATGCAAATAATACAACTATTTGAATGAATACATTCTGGAAGCAAACATTATATATTTGCTTACCTTACGGCCTTTACATTTCTATACTCGAACTAAAAAAGTTTGTATCGGATGAGAAAAAAATACCCATCATGATTATATCTATTTTGGGCAAGTTATCGGACTTTCCTTGTAAAAAACCAATTTTAGTCATAATGCTATGGATGTTTATAAATGAAAACAAAAAAAAAACAAAAGAAAAGACGAAATTTAACTAGAAAAAACAAATAAAAAGCCACAAGCCGCCCGCGTCGGAGTATTTCAGTATAGGATTTGAGTGAACGTAGGATATATAAGTCACGCGTGACGTCATCAACCCTTTTGGCCAGTTACGGGCCGTTTTATTTCTATCAAACTTTAAATAGGAAATTACAAATGAAAACATTCGTTTCAGATTTTGATAGTAATATGGTTCGAATCGTAAAAATATTCTTTAAATACTGAATACATTAAAAATCATATCCCCAGTTTATGAAAATACCCTATTGTTTCGCCATCTATATATACATTTATTATTATGCTTGGTTTTCTTGTTCCTGTTTCTATGTATTCAGTTTTTCCTACATTAGATTTTTTTAATTTGAAGCCATTTTGATAGGCTGTTAAAGTTTTCATTTAATTTGTTAAAAATAGTTTCTACATAAACTTCACCCACTCTACCTATAGATTGCGTGAATTATATTTATTTACTCGCATTTTTTATTTATTTCTAAATAAATACATTGGTTCCTTTATTAAGTGCCTATTGTTTTGTATTTCAAATTCAGTTTACAATTAATTCTCATTTTTAAAATAATTACTAAACTGTCTGTGTCCGGGCGGATAAAGAATAAAGTTATATGTGTGAAATGGAACCAGGATCCTGGATAAGCATTTTCGATTCGATAGGTACTCTCAGGCGTGGTATTCTGAATCTTCTCTACCCCCTAGAGAGTGATTAATCTGGGGATTTTTATTTTTTGCATGAGTTTACACTTTCCTTCATACCTGGCTACACTGATAATTAAACGTCAAATAAATATAAACACGTGAAATCAAACGTGATGATTTTTATTCAGAACATTATTACGACCCAAAGCGTTACCTAAAACATATAATTAGGTTGAATTGACCAAACCGTATTGATTTTTTCCTCTTTCTTTAACAGTTTCATAAATCTTTGACGTTTAATCATCAGTGTGGCCATTACATGAAGCAAAGTGTCGTCGCATTGAAAAAATAAAAATCCCTAAAATTACCACTCTCCAGGTCTAGGGGGTAGAGAAGATTCAGAATACCACCCAGGTGTGTAAAAATCTGGAAAAAGGAAATCAAGGGAAAAAAAAAGTGTAGTGGTTGGCATGTTAACCCACCACGCTTGAGGTGCTGGGTTCGATTCCTACAGATTCCTACAAGATACACCGCATATACTATTTCAATACATTGCCCCATGCGCCATCGGGTGGGGATTAGGGTTTGTTGATGATGATAACCAAGCAGGTTAGGAAACGTTTAAACAAAAATGATGTTAACTATCCTATTATTTTTATTCCTACAGCGTAGCGCTACAAAAAATTAAAATAAAAAAATCTAATACAAGAAATACAAGTACTGTTTCTCTTTTTAGCTACCTTTTTTAGCTTTTTTCAAAGGGTATTAAGTAACGCATGCTTTTACTACTTTTTGTAAGCATTACAAAAGTCTTCCGGTAATCCAATTACGCAATTAGCTGTTATACGTACATTTTGTGCTCAGAATACTAAGTTTATTGTAAATGACAATAGTTGTATGAAAAGTTATGTACGCACATGTCAACACTTACTACCTACAATCTACAATACCAAGTAAGTACGCAAATAGAATTTCACAAAGAAACTTACACGACATAATCAAAGTTATAAATTATAATATAGATGAACTCCGAAAAATTGTGAATATTCTTCGGTGAAACAGAATGTTCATATCATCTGTCATCTTTTTTCTCTTTGGTTTCTTCGTCACAAGCGCAAATGTGTAAAAGTTCTTAAATAAGACTACAGGCGACTATTCTGTTAGATCCTTACACAATAGTTTGGGTCTGAAATTGAAAACATAACAAAAAAATGCGAAAAAAGTATAATTCTTAGGAAGAATTTGAGAAAACTCCATTTAGATTCAAGTAAATTCGTATTCCATTCCATTGTAATTCCACACTTGAACTATCGCTCTACTGTCCTGTTTCTTGGAAGCGATACGGATTTGAAAAAAATATATATTTCACAAAACAGGGCAATGAGAGTGGTATTAAGCTGTGGTCCATTTATAAGGATTAAATTTCTGTACTCTGACTTTTATTTATAAGTTCAAAAACAGACTGCTTCCTGTGTACACCATAAAAAGTATTCAATACAATAAAGATTTCCACAGTGGACGAGAGGTGGAGGTGATATCAGGCCTCCTAATATGAGATTGACTGGAACACAAAAAAATCTTTACTATAAAGGTTTAAAAATGTTTAATGAGTTTCCGAAAAGTCTCAGGGAAGTTGGAAGCATCTCCAGAGAGAGATACATAATAAATGTGTGTATTATGTAGTATTTGGATATATTTAATTTAGGTGTATTTAATTGAATTATTGATTAATCGTTTTGTTATGCCAGTAAGT
Organism: Micrasema longulum; assembly: GCF_059751315.1. Classification (NCBI taxonomy): domain Eukaryota; kingdom Metazoa; phylum Arthropoda; class Insecta; order Trichoptera; family Brachycentridae; genus Micrasema; species Micrasema longulum. The sequence goes on from NW_028277966.1 coordinate 121,017, forward strand.
AAATTTAAGATAATCTGTAAATTTACATCTAAACAAATAAAAACAAACAAATAGTTAGAGCAGTTAGAAGGAACGTACATATTGGAGTAAATATAAAAATACAGTTTATAATAATATAAGTTTTCCTACACAATGAGCAAGTCAAAAGACTCACAGTTTTCTTATTTAAAAAATTCTATGGGCTGGTAGGTAAAAATTTATTATGTTATTTTCTTATACCTATATATTTAAAAAATAATGTGCGAAAAAATCGCTCCACCCCTGAGTGCATCGGTACCAAACTTTTCAATGACGTTAAAAACTTTGGCGGCAAGGCGCTTTCCCGCCACAATTTTCCGATGTTTTCGTTCGAGGGGCGATCGTTTGCAAAGCTGCGTCGTCTAAAAACTTTATCTCAAGTATCGACACGCAGAATCGCGCGGGAAATATAATGGTTTCGGTAATCGTATTAACCGGGCTTTTGTTGAGTGCGACTATAGCTGTGATGGTAGCCCTTGAAAACCATCACGGCCGCAACCAATCCGATAAAAGTGTCACAACCACCGGTGAGTGTAATGATGTAATTACGCCATGCCTAAATTCAAATTATATAGTGTGTCGTACACTTGACGCTGATGATCCTTCCTGCTTCAAGAAGCTATGAATTGACGTACACCTTGAGATCACATTAATAACGACATGCGTGCAAAGTCAAGAAATCTTCAAATATCATTACATACTAATTTAAATACATTGTCATTCCTTTGTGATTTGATGTGCGCGCTTACAAATCAGTCTGCGGATGTAAATGAAAGTAGGTAGGTACTCAATAAATTTAACGCTATCTATTTTTTTTTAAATCTTATCAACGGTGTATTTATTTATCCGTTACCTTCTTATTTATTTTTTTGGTAAATAATACTTTCGTTCATTCCTACATGATATTTCCGCCTCGGAAGTAGAAAAATATTAGGAAACCTTGGACACTGACACGCCTGAAAGATAAAGGTTTGTCGAGATGTCTGTTTATGTTTTTTTAAACATAAAAGCCTCGCTCTTTTATCGTTTGTATTAATCGTGGTCGTGGATATTTAAAAAATGGTAACTAAATGATCAGTAGGTACTTATTGGAAATAACAAATAGGTATGTTTAATTTAAAACTAATTTATTACAGAGCAGTATAAAACTATAATTAGGATGAAAAGAGAAGACGAAAAGACTGGCGGGATGATCAAGAAAGGTACATAATCTGATATTATAAGGCATAATATTTTGATTAGATGCGCAAACTTACAATATTTTACAGCAAAAAATTGAGCATACTAATTGCATAGTAATACATAGTTTATATGCGTTCCTATGCTTATTCCTATGTGTATAGAATTTCATTAAATATCATTTTCTCTGTTTTTTTTTGCTGAATTATGAAGGGACTTCGTGGACGTATTTTTTGTAATTATCTCAATGCCTAGTGTTAATCGCAAATACAGATGTTTTTTTAAAAATTATTCTGTGAATAATTTTTGTACTTATGGGCCTAACTTATGTTCATACATACCTACCATCTGTAACCCAACCTGGACAAATTTCTGTCATAACTTTATACGAGGTTTATACGTAAGGTCCTTTGTATTTTTTTATAATCAGAAGAAAAGTTTGTTTTATTAAATATAATTTTTAAGTTACCTGTTTTATGAAATGAAACGATTAAATTTTGCTATATCTACGTACTTAAATTAATCCAAGTCCACTTCCTCTTCTTCTTCTTCCTCAGGCTATTTCCGTCCATTCCTCCATTCGCCTCCACGTCGCCCTGTCCTGTGCAGACTGAATCCAGGTCATTCCGACACGCCGGCCTAAGTCTCCACTTTAGTTGTGGCCAACCTGCACTCCTTTTTCTGGTTCGAGGTTTCTTAGTCAACAGGCTTTTTGCCCATTTCTTGTGCGAGCTTCTGGCTACGTGGTCTGCCCATAACCATTTTAGCGTTGCTATGCGATGAAGTGACCTTTGGTCTTCTTCTCGCCTCTTAATTTCTGACTCTTATCTCTGAACGGTCACACTGTAAACGAAATAAAGCGCCGAGAAACTGTGAGTGACATTAAGAGCCACGGAAAGAGCCATGTTTTATAAACTTGAAAGAGTTCGGCCCTTAGATGAGTCATCCTAAGTCCTGTTCGCGTCCTATAGTTCAGACGTGAGACGTGAATTGTCATCCGCGGACTCCATGACCTAAGTAAAAGTCCTACACACGACACGACTCTATTTTTTATTTTTTAATTCGGGAAATAAAAAACAGTTTTTACATATAATTCATATAGAAGATAAGAGTCCATTGAAACTTAAATTGTAAAAAACAGTCAATATTCATTTTCCACATTTACGTAAGTTATTAATTGAATAAAGTACATTATAATAACCCAGTAATAAAATAGAATTTATTTAAAAAAAAAAATTTTTAGTTATTCAGAAATTGCAAATAAAATAAACATCTATAATAAAGTAAATAAATGTAAATAAATAAGTAAATTTATAAATATATTTAAAAAATAAGAAAAAAACAAGTCATAAAAATATTGAACAAGGTAAAAAACATAATAATAAACATACATTTTTAATAAAATAGTCATATCAAAAACAGGCGTAATATCTTCGCCCATAAAGAATCTTCTATATTTAGTACAGGAGAGATGAAAATATGAAAAAATATTATCAATAATAAAAATATAATCAAAAAAATAAAATATTAACAATTACGATAATAATGTAAATTATGTCAAACCATTACGAAAGATCATTTTGAATAAGTCTATTGACTAACGCGAGACAGCGAGATGCGTCGCTACAATCAAAATGAATAATTATAATAAATCTGTTAATAAATTCACGCATAATAATATACTTTAAATCGTGTGTATAAGCACGTGAAAAAAAGGATTACTCGATACATAATAAAAGCTATACTTTGTAATTAATTTACACAATATTTATAAATACACAAAAAAAAACAGAATATTTACATTTTATAGAATCTATCGGGAACTTAATATGAAAATAAACGGAAGCAAAACTAATGTGATGACTGTGGCCGTAGAGAGCAGCAAATACGTGTAGTAATGTTAGGAACAACTTTAAAAAACGCGAAAGAGTTTGTGTACTTTGGAAGCAGGATCACCAGGAGCTCAATCACAGATGGCTATCGACATGCTAAAAAACGTGCTAAGTATTTGAGCGATCACCACGAACAATCATGAACACGCTGAAGTTAAAGCGGTCGCGTTGCAAAACGAAATTCAACTTCGGTCAGTTCAAGAGGATTGGTTGAATCTCGCACAGGAACTTATCTATGGCGTTTTGCAACGCGACCGCTTTAACTTCAGCGTGTTCATGATTGTTCGTGGTGATCGCTCAAATACTTAGCACGTTTTTTAGCATGTCGATAGCCATCTGTGATTGAGCTCCTGGGATGGTAGAACAAAAAGAGAAGTCGACTACCGCATACCTACACCAAGCAAGGCTTACACTCAACAAAAATCGAAGATTTTCTAGTCAAACAACGTAAACCTAAAACTTTGAAATCAACTTGCCCAGACGTATAAATATATTTTTTTATTTAATTACATACATAAGTTTATTGTACATTATTTGAGACATAAGTCCCAACTCCATGGGGCTAAAAGTCTTGTGTTGAAATGTGACGAACAATTAGTTGACACAGACACATGAATATATCACCACATACATAGGATCAGAAACACATTTTTTTAAATGCATATATATATGTGGCACATCAATATGGTAAACAGTAAACTCGGAAACATTCGGAAAATCGTCAAGAAGTTTCCTACTCAAATCCCTCCCACTAAGGGAAATCCAGCACCTTCGTGTATTGGAACAACTGTTCTGACGGGTATGTTGGAGGGGGCTGGGATATTATTCCCAATAATAATTTATGCGAAATTATGAGACGCTTAAAATGGATGCCGCACAACCCTCCCAGCCAGCTATTCCATAGGTTGCAGTGGATTGAAATAGAGCGAAATACACACTTCTGAGAGTGCCAATATCCAGAATGCCTCTAAGAGAGCAGAATAGATGGCACAGCTTTCTCAACCTAGAGTCTAGTGACTGGACCTGAGCCTCCCATCGCAAATTCCTATCAATGATAACACCAAGGTATTTTATGGAATCTACCCGTTGCAGAAGTTGGTATGTTTTATCACAGTATGTTGGTATGTATGGAGCATATTGATGTACGGTTGTGAGACATGGTGCCTTACCGAAAGAGGAAAAAAAAAGAGTAGAGGACTTTGAGATGTGGTGTTTCAGAAGAATATTAGAAATTTCCAGGAGAGATCACATCAATAATGACGAGGTTCTCAGTAGAATCGAAAAAGGGAGGTACCTAATCATAACCATTTCAGAGAGGCGAGCCCAATGGATCGGCCATAGTATGCACCATGAGGGTCTCCTGCATGACATAATAGAGGGAATGGCTTAGGGGCCAGATTACACAAGGCGCCCCCGACGTGAGATTTCTTATTATGCTTTACCAACTCAATGGAGAATGCTAAGTTTGCGGTGTCAAGTAGTATAATTGAAAAATATTTTTGCAATATTTAGAGACGGTTTACAATTACGCGTTTATTTAGGTAGGTAGGTTTTTATGTGTAGTTTATTTTGGCACCAATAACTAATTTTCCATTTTTGGTGGAGATTTCTAAGTTTTTTCCATATACCCTCAAGTGTGCGAGGATTTAAATTGCGCCTCATATGTTAAGCTGAAGAGGGCTGAGCAGTGGATGACGAGTTGCAGGACTTTGCTGCATACCAACCGCCAGGATAGAGACTGCCAAGAAGATCGGGAACCAAGCCTAAAATTATGCCATAAATAATAAATACCTTTTGTAAATTTTAATAGATTTTAAGATTGTTCAAATTAAGTGTTATCAATGCCAATCTGTTAGGGCTTCCATAAGCCTGTTGATTGTCTTTAAAAAATCTAAAACAACTCTACACTACGATGAACTATCATCTTCATTCCCTTCATGCGTGAAGGGAATGAAGTGCGGTGCGCCGAAAGGTGCATAGGGCAATGCATTGCTACACCAATCGCAGCGTATCTCGATTGTTTTGTTACATAAAGGTAAGATGATCAGTCTCACGCTTCAGGTGCCAGTCCAGGGGCTATGAAATATTATTTTGTAAAAATACCTTTTCAAATAAATATTTCATGTCAACTATATCGGGAATCGAACCCGAAACCCATATTGTATGGTAGACAAACGCGCTGGCCATTACAAATAAACGGATACGATGAACTATAAATTGCCAAATTATAACTTTAGAAATATTTAAAAAATATAGACATTATGTAAAAGAAACGTTCGTATTTGCATGGCAAAATACAGTGTTATCTATTATATTGTATTTATTTATTATGTACTAGAACATAATATAAAAATAATGTAAATGAATGCCTCGACACGGATTATGCCCAATGAGGTGTTCATATAGAAAAGAAAAAATATAATGAAATAAATATTTATGGAAATAAAAAAATAAATATTTATGGAAAAAAATATTTTAAAATACCTGCACTTTGTCTGTTTCTTTATTTGAATTTTTGCCAGTCTTTGTCGTTCGTATTACAAATGCTATCGAACTCATGAGAACTGTAAATATAAGTTAAGTATATAATAAATATTAATTACATTTATATATTCCCAAAAATAATAAGAATAAATAATAATAATAATAATAAGAAATAATCCCAATCTGCAAAAGTGCTGATATGAGGGGATTTAATATATTATGTATGACACAGTAGTTTTAATAAAAAGCCGATAAAATAACATCACATATCACTCGTCGGTCTCGTCACACGAGCTGTACGAACTGTTTTTTTCATGTGTTTTTTAGGTACCTACCATAAGTTTTGCATATTTTTTAAGTTATTAGAAAGTGAATTATAGAACTTTATTGCTGTATACATAAAACTGTTTCTTTTTCTGTTAATCCTAGGTTGTTTTGTTTGAAGCTGTTGTATTTCTTGGATATTTATTGTAGTTTAAAAGAGATAAGAAGATTTATTTTTTATTTTTATTAAATTGAAAACATATTATACATAATTATATACAATATTCCAATAATATCTTAAACTAAATTTAAAACATAACATAATGATATATCGTATGTCTTCAAACTATATTTTTACATAATGCGTATTGTATTTTGTAATAATAATATTTTGAGCCTATAAACAAGACGTCGCGTCGGGTCGTCCATTGACTCTATTATTGAATAAAGCGCGGTAAAAACGTAAATAAATATCATAGACACATGAACTACTATACAAGATCAATAGACAATAAAGGTTAACCCTTACACTACTGAATTAAAATGATATGGCCATTTAAAAATATGTGGATATTTTCAGTGAATAATAGGGAAATTTCACTTTTTTTTCAATTTTAAAGTAATAAAAGTCTATGAAATACTGTCGAGTAAAAAAGTTATTTTGCTTATTTTGAGTAGCACAAAAAATACTTTTAAATTTGTAATTTTGAATTCCGGCAAAAACGACTATTCCATTGGCCACGCCCCTTATACGTCACGATTCATGTTTATTTGTTCCTGGCCATCGACATCTGTTCAGAGCAATAACACGAAGCTTGACGTCACATCAAACAAGGTCAAACACGTCGCATTTTTCTAGCAACGTATTTTTATTAATTTTTTAAAAAACATTTATGTATGAAAACATTTCTCCACAAAATCCATATGGATTTTGAAAATATAATTAATTATTCTTAATCTATTTCATGTATTTTAATCGGTATTTGTAGATTGTGATATTTCCCTATTAAAAGGTTTTCGGATATTAAAATATGTTTTTAGAATTCGAAAACAGGTGCTATCAAAGATACGTATTTCATTATATTCAACGATATATTATTTTATTCAAAGATAAGAAATAACATGGAATGGAACCATGGCTGCCTATAGTAGGTACAAAGAAAGTCATGTAGTACCTACCTAACACGTAAGAAACACACAATAATAAAAACACAATGATACTGAAAAGATAGAAACCTTATTATAATACTATCAGTTGACGAAAATCGATAATGCTTTCTTATAAAATATTCATAATATTGAAAAATAATTCATATGAAATATTATGTATTTACAAAATAATTAAGTAAATTAAAAATTGAATCCTTTATATGAACCAATATAAATCAATATTATACCCAATTTATTTGTGATTCAATAAACATTTATTATTCAACTTGCGTTTAATGAATAAAAAAAGATTTGTTGTCCTAACATTATATTTTTAGTATATGTTTTCCTACCTATTATCAAAAAAGAAATTATGATTACGCAGTGAAATCAATAAGTGTGACTGTGTTACAAATAACGAAATCAGGCGAGACTGCAAATCTGAGACAGGTTTATATCAGACGTGGTGTAGTGGTTAGCGCGTGTGCCTACCATGCAAGAGGTCTTGGGGTCAATTCCAGGCATGGTTGACATGAAATATTGATTTAAAAACGTATTTTTACACTATAATATTTCACAGTCCGTGGACGGCAAGGCGTAAGACTAATCGTCTCACTTTCATGGAACAAAAAATCATCAAGATACACTGTGATTGGTGTACCAATGCAGTGCCCTATGCACCATTTGATGGGGAAAGGGAATGATGATGATGATCATAAAAAATTCTGCGTGTCAAATAAAAATTCAAGTTTTTTTACGTATTATTTTGGGGAAGTTATATTACGTGCTTTTATATGCCTACTGTTTTGAGAATAAATACCTAAAGTAATCTAATATAAATATTTTACTTATAATAATTTATAACATAACAGAAACAGAATAATAAATTATTATTAGGCAAAGTTCTTAGGTAGGTACTGCACTACAATACAAGAACGATTTTTGTCATCAAAATGAAATTACTGTTTTTATATACTGTTTTACAATTCAATTTAATTGATTAAATCTAATTTAATATCCAGTAAACTAAAATATTTATTACCAATTTATGACATTTCAAATTTGTTATTTTTGTTCAGAGGGTGTGCTAGTTTATTCATCTTGCGGCCAACGCTGGAACTATTTATCAACGAGTGGGCTAAAATGTGCCGTGTACAAAAAGTTCGCATCTAGTTTTCCGTGGCGGGATGTGAGCGTCCATCTTGTATTTTATACGCTTAGAAGCCGGTTGACTTGTATATTTTAAAAATAATTTTTACTAAGGGCTGTGTCTAGATACCTTTTTTGTATTATCGTTTTTAGGTAGCTTGTTATCCAAATAAAGTATTACAGGATTATATGCCGAAATGTGCTAGGTATGTTAAAATTATTACCACTTTGACTGCGGCCACTCCGACAATTTGGCGAGTAATGGCGTGTGGTTTCTCTTACGACGTTTAAAATTTTATTTGAAATGATCGACTGTGTGCATATTTTTCCATGCAAATTCTTCCTTAACGTGCTAGTTATCGATTATAGCTCCGAAGACCTCGTCGCTCTTTAAAATTTCCAGTGTGGATTGAATCGACTCCAGACTTAACGCCCTTTCAAATTAACCACCCATTACCATTTCGCCTCGCGGCTGTCTGTAAGTTCGTAAATTGTCATTTGGTTATCGCCGTTTTCTTTCGCCGGCTCTCTTTAAATGTAACGATTCATCGTAAATAGCGTTTTGTCGCGAAGGCCGTGACAAACTCGAAGACATGTGGCTCCGGATGATTGTGTTGTGAAAAGTGATCACTTATTGGTTAGGGCTGATTTAAATCTGATTAATATTGGTTCCAGGTGCATTAACTAACACTTATGCAGCTGTTACAAAGAGCTTCGGTGCCAGTCGAGGTTGTGTGAGACACATCTGTCTCCAGGGAATGGCAATGGCATTGCCGAGTAGAGCACGAGTCTACGCAGACGTTAATTCGCACAAAACAAGAGACTATTGGGACTACGAGAGTTATGTGGTGGACTGGGGAAACCAGGACGATTATCAGTTGGTCCGCAAGCTCGGGCGGGGGAAGTACAGCGAAGTGTTTGAAGCTGTTACTATCAAGAATGATGAAAAATGTGTAGTTAAAATATTAAAAGTAAGTACAACATTGTTCCTAATACTAGTAGTGTCCCTCTGCACTCTGGCCTCTGTGGCCGTTCCTTTTACTATTATAGTCATTATGTAATTAAGTTGCTTCCTAGTGCCCATTCTCCGCTGTGCGATGACAATCCACCGCACATATGTGCATTGTCTCATACTGAGTGCCATGGCCATTCATTCTATGCCATTATCATCCACGTTACTAGTATTGCATACCCGTTAATTTATTTCCTTCCACGAGACACTATTTGTACTTAGCACATTGTTTTTGTATTCGTTTAAAAAATTAAAACTACCAATATGGAAAAATTTAAAAACCAATCCAATTAAAATCTTTTGATATGAATAAAGATTCTCATGGTTATCAGTACAAAATATTACATCAATTTACAAATGAAGTCTCAAAGTAACCTTTGTTTATTGTTTCCTAAAAATGTGTATTTTTTAATTGATTATTTCATCCGTAACATGTTTTATAAAATATAATAAATAATTGTATAAAACATGTCCAATAGAAAACTGTAGTGTAATCATATCTTGCACATTAAATTATCAATTACATAAGTATTTTTTTATTCATAAAATGGACGTGTCCATGCAGGTTGGGTTTTTCCAGTATAAAATCTAACAAAAAAAATAAAATCAATAAATCTACCAAAGATAGTCAATACTGATACCTGCAGTCGATGTGAAGGTCTAAACTATCCTTTAAATTCCATATAATCAAGGCCTATGTGCCCTCGTTCCTAGGTAAACTATTTGTCGCCAAAATAATTTAAGAAGATTACTATTGTATTTTCATGTTTCCTTAATATTATGTAAATTCCTGGCATCTTCTATCTGCATGCATAATATCAGACAGGTGTCAGATTAAGCTGAAAATTGTTATGTACGCCACACTCGCATAAGTGGAAAGAATACCATTATCCCGGGCTAATTAAAATTATATAAATAAATCTACGAATGAATTCATTACTCAACATTTAATATCAACTTTAATATACAAAATTGATTCTTTAATGTGAATAATATAAAACAAATTTACCTGAACATTTGTTGGATATCTTATGATATTTAATATGCTACTGTTTAATTTTTAGAGTAATAATACTCCACAACCAAAAACCGTTCTATGATTATCAATCACCAAGTTAGCTACAGTTAACAGCAATACAACGGGCCGTAGGTCTCGGGTCGAGAATTGCAGGCGCAAACTGAAACCGCCCGTTACTCGTTTGTTGTTTAACCAACGCTTTTGTTCTATGCAATAGAATAGAGCGAAAGGGTGTCTTTATAATCAGGTTGTGAATTATTACTCCGAGGTTCAATTCAACCATCCCTCGATTACAAAACAGATTGATGATGTTGACGTAGACAATTCGAGATCTCTATGCAAAAATGATGTTTTTGTTATGACATATGATCGTAGAACAATGACACATGTGATTTTCTTCAACTTTACATGAGAGCGGTTTAAATTTTCTGACACTTTATGTCATAATAGAGGTGATCAGCTGACAGGAAAAACAACAATAAACAACAATATTTTGAGTTTGTCCAAATTTTTGTAGACAAGTACTGGATTCAACTCCCTGGGGAGCTGTCAATATTAGCATATTACAACAGAGATGAAGAACATTTTAGAGAAGGTAATATAGAATACCTTAATAAAATGTTCTTCATCTCTGTTGTAATATGTTAATAATAAACAACCCGTAAAGTAACTGGTTCGATTCCCGACATGGTTGACACGTAATATTTATTTAAAATGGTGTTTTTACACTAGAATATTTCACAGCTCCTAGACTGGCACTTGAAGCGTAAGATCATCTTACCTTCATGTTACAAAAATGATCAAGATACGCTACGATTGGTGTATCAATGCAGTGCCCTATGCACCATTAGGTGTGGAAATGTGAAGAAGAAGAAGGAAGTAATTCAGACTACGATTGAGGATCGTTTTTTCAAAACTCGATATTCGCCCCACATGGCGATTTGTTTTTTTAAAATATAATTTTAAAGCCAGTATCGAGACGCATACATTACCTGAAAACAACTCACCAAAACACGCTAAAAACCAGCTTTAAAAAAAATCTAAGTCTTTTATCATTTTTTCAAAACATGATATTTTATTGTTTATACTTACCCCTAATTTCAATAATTAATATTGGGTGCTAATGATATAAAATTAGATTACCTTCAGGCTTAGTTGTAAGGTGTAATTTTTTAAAAACAAAGATTGTCCTCACGATATGATGCGAATCACAAAAAACCCTCTCCTGAAATATTTCTTTTCAAGCAAATGTCCTTAAAAACTGTTCTTAATTGTCGAATAAATAAATAACTCGATAAGTATAAAAGTATATGCTTTGATATTTGGGTTAGTTATGTATATTTTATTTTTTCAAACCTGAAATATAAAGCTTTTATAATACCTTTTCAAAATAAAATATAAATAAAAGTCAATGTTGCATTTTTCACACATCCGTCGTTGTTCTACAATTACGATGAAGTGCACACCGTATATTACCAATGAAGTAAATATTAAAATTTTCATTAAAAAAAAATGGAGTTAATAACTAGCATAGAATTAAATATTTTTAGCACGGGACAGAATCGATCTTGGAAGAGGGTAAATCATAATATAGAGAAATTGCTATTGCATATGATATTACGTATGCATATTTGTGCAAAAATTTTACATCCTGTTTTATTTATTTAATATGTTGGATTAAATTTTTATCACTTAATGTATTTAATTTAATGAGTTTTTTTTTATTTATGTAATATGTGTTGTCATTGGCAAATTTAGATCTTGATACTTGGATATAATGTGCCACAAAGAGTCTCTGCATCTACTATATTTGCTACTTTCTAGCACCCTTGTATATGAATAATATGTTCAGCCATATAGGAATGCACAATGTGATTTGAAACATGTAAATATTATTGTCTTTTTATTTATGTAATATATGTTGTTATTGGCAAATTGATATCTTGATACTTGGATATAATGTCTACTATATTTGCTACTTTCTAGCAACTTGTATGTGAATAATATATTCAGCCATATAGGAATGCACAATGTGATTTAAAACATGTAAATATTATTGTTTTTCCTGTCAGCTGATCACCTCTGTAATCCAATTATTTTAGAACTGGATCAATAAAAAGTGAATACATGTCCTAGAAAACATAATAAAGCATTCTGCACCCGTGTGAACGGTTTGTTGTTGTAGAATGCTCCTAATTATTTTATGAGTGCATTATTTATTTATGGTGGCTATTGATTTTGTTCGGCCTTTCTCGATAAAAGTAAAAATGGTGTATTCTCTGTTACAGCCCGTGAAAAAGAAGAAAATTAAAAGAGAAATTAAGATCTTAGAAAATTTACGAGGCGGGACTAATATAATCACTCTTCAAGCCGTGGTCAAGGACCCCGTATCACGGACACCAGCCCTTATATTTGAACATGTAAACAATACTGACTTCAAGCAGCTCTATGTGACCTTATCAGATTTTGATATTAGGTGGGTATATTTTTTTTGCTCTACAGCAGCATCAAGAGGCCCAATGCAGTAGTTATTTACAGCACATACAATGTCTTCGCAAATACAGCACTATCAATTGGCCATTATTTATATAGATACCAGCTTTGAGAAACACATTTTTATTATTATGATTTCATTAGGAATTAAATGCCGAACCCCCTTTTGGTAGTCACATATTGTATTTTACTAAGACATACGGTCATATCTTCACCTTCTTTTAACCGTTAAATAAAATCATGTCAAGATTTCCATGGACCATTCCTGCGTTATTGGTTTGCCCCGAGTGACCCTTTTTAAGTGTTTGCTTTTGAGTGAAAGTAGTGCAATTTAAATTTATTATTAATCTACATTATTATAATAACTATATAATACCATAAGATTAACTTACATTATTTGTGCTTTGTGTAGCATTATAAAGCAGTGTCTTTTATTTGTAGCAAACTCGTTTATTTGTGTGCATTGCTGAAATCTTATTGGGTGTATAATAGGTTCGCACCCCGCACTACCACAATTCGAGTACCATTTCCTAACAGTGAGTTATTTACAACTCATTGAAAATGGCCAATAGCAAATCATAATGACGCAAATAATATTTATTTTAATTAAAATATACAAAAAATTATGTATATGATAAAAGTTATATGGAGGCACTCTTGTAGAAGTGAATACATTATAAAATATGTTTTTTTTACCCCTTTGCATGGTACATAGGGCACTTCATGATTCTCCAATAGGTGTAAATCATGATCATTTGTTGCACGGAGGCGGGATATAAGTCTTAGGCAAAATGTATTTCAGAAATATTTTTTATGTCGTCCTTGTTTGAAATTCAACCCGGGACCTCATACGTGGTAGCCAAATACACTAACCACTACACTATGAGACGGATTACTCGCTTAATTGTAATGCTTAGATTATTTTATAAAAAACAATTAATTTATGGACAACTTAACACTCCCACTATCAGTTAGCTCACCTCTGAGTATGGCCATGAATAGACCACATGTTTATATGTTTTATCATATAAATATTTGACGTCCTTCAAATTAGATGAATACAATAATAAAATAGTTTAAAAAATATTAGCTATGACTACATATGATGGGTTTAAAGCAAAAATGCCACTGTCCAGATCACTGTTTTTGGGAAGACCAACAAAACCAGTCGCGAAAAGCCTTTTTTATTATTCATTTTAAGTTCAACGTGCTCATAGAACTTAAAATTAATAGTCTTTTCGCCATAGGTTATACCACGCTCCAGGTGCACATTGAACTACTAAGCCCTTTCCTTACTGTGTAAAAACATCGACACACTGCGGTCCCGTGTTCATATTCAATACACATGCAAGAAAAATGAGATTTTAAATCGCTAATTTAGAATATTCATGGGCAATTGCTTAAATAATTTATAGTTCAAGTCAAAAAATTCATTGCTAAAAATATGAAAAAACTGTTGGCTGACATTCGTAGCGAGAACAGAGAGACCATCTTAACAAAGGCCCGAAAGCAACCACGCAAAACTGGCATATACTGTGGCAGTGATACAGTTTACTTTGCTACTGGCCTGCGTGACAGGCGAATTTGTCTCTCGCTCGCGAATATACCTATATAGAGTGAGACATAAATAGTGTTTGAGACGACCGTATATTCGGTACTCTTACATACCACATGCGTCACATTGGTAAACTTTCGAATGTATCAGTGATTCATCTCCGATTTGTTACAAAATTCCCTTTCTGTGCCCAATAATTATTTATTCAATTGATACGTGAATGTATAACTGAGGAATACTGAAAATCTTAACCCAGTATTTATTATATTTGTAGATATATTAAAGTTATTAGATGCAATGTGTACTAGCTACACATCACCGGGAAGGGAGAGTTAAAATAAATAGTCTATTCGCTACTGGTTTTGTTGGTTTCCCCAAAAACAGTGATCATGGACAGCCCCTCATATTCTACTCCTATTTGAATACTTAAGTCACTTTATTATCTGATAATATAAATATTTACCATACGTCTTCTTTTGTTCACTTGGGTTGGTGTGAGGCAAACCTGCGAGTGTGCCCGCGAATACCACACATGTTTATATGTTTAATTATATAAATATTTGACGTTCTTTAAATTAAATGGACAAATTAATAAGATAGTTTTAAAAATATCAGCTGACTAAATATTCTTCTCCTATTTGAATTCTTCACTCACATCATTGATAGTATCAATATTTCCTATTCTTCTTCTTTTGTTCACTTTGACCGTGTAAAGCAATTTTATTTGAAAGCTTTGCTTCGATTATAAAATTATACAAGAATAATATAAATGAATACCATGTTTGGATTAATTTAACCCCTGCTTTTGGGAGTAATGTGCTAACTGCTACAATATCATCACTTTGAATAAATTTGCTGTCACAATAACCGAATATTTGATGTACATTTTTTAATGATTTCTCTTGAAATTTTTGCAAATATTATTGGCCAATTTACAATGTGGCCCGTATCGAATAATGTACTTGTAACACTTTCATATTTATAATATATTCTTTAATTTCCTCATCTTAATTAGGATTCTTCACTTATTGTGCAAGAATTACTTGAATTTTTATCATATTTTAATCACAACATTGATAAAAATATATGGTTTCATATAATATATACATACTTATTGGGTAATGTGTATTTCTCGATACACATCCAAATTATATTTCTAAAGATGTAAACTAACTAAGCCTTACTTACAAACCTCGTATAAATGAATATAATATGTATTATCCAATATAAGTTGTGTTATATTTTTTAAATCATATTTCTTTTCTGTAAATTTAATGATTTTAATAATAAAAGAGATGAAGAGACATTCTTATCAGCTGTTTAACTAAATCAATTTCGAGGCCATTTTCTTATTAACATAAATAACTGTTAGAAAAATGAGAATCAAGTTGTGGTAGAGCAGGGTTTGAACGCCTAATTACTACCAACGTGACCACATCCTGATCAACATGTTGTGTTCGCAAAGTTCGATTAAGGTTATTTTGAAAAATACTCAGATTATTTAGATTTTATTTTTACTAAATTTAATTGATTATTTAGTACGGGATATTGATCTTTCAGATTAAGGTCATCCACAAATCTTCTAATCGTCCATTATCACATAAACATTCTGCTTTTCACTCTATGTTACATCATCTTATTTCAATACAACTAAATAAAAATATTTTTCGCTTAGAATTACACACTATAAAAAAAAAAGCTTTCAATAATGGCTATGAATCAGATTTAATTGATAATAACTCAAAATAAACTATATTTATATTTTTCTCAAAATTTTTCTAATAACAATGATAATTGGCGTAGAATCTATATATTAACTTATTTAGTAATAATATCTCTCATATTTTACCTGACAACCTTAGGCCAGCATTTTATACTAGTAATACAAATGTAAAATCTTATCAAATTATAAAGATAAGGATGATAAATTTAATCATTCGGGAATTTATATATTAAATCATTAGAATCAAAGAATATATATAAGAGGTCTCAACAATATAACTTCTCAGAATTTGCAAATCATCTTATATCCGAAAACCATCATTTTAATCAAAGAACTGTGTAGAAATTTGACATATCAATGAAAATGGTCTTTGTTTAGACAATCTAGAAAGATTAGAAGTTAGTATAGCCACTAACCAAAAAGTCCCCATAATAAATAATCAATTAAATTTAACTTCGAGTCCTCTTTTAAAAATATTCCCGTTATGACTCATTACATTTTTTCTCTCTGCTTTCATTCTTCTGTTTCTTTCTTACAATATTTTATAATTTAAACAGCATCGTGAGTAATTCTAAATTAGTCCTAACGATGAGGAAGTAATCTCGAAAATGGTCGACGTCTTAAAACTTCAAGTGATTTATATAAATTTATAAATGAATAATTGTAAAATGTCATACCACAAAGTGAAAAATGTTTTTGATATTAAAAAAAATGTAGTTTTAATGTCAATTTCCCTTAAGTAACATTCATACAAAATAAATATCACTGTCTGATACATATGGTAGGGCCTCGCTAATCTGGACCCCCGCTTATCCGGTGATTGCGGCAATCTGGACGGATGTGGGGGGGGGGGCTCTCGCAGAGGAGGCGGAAGGCATTTCACCTGCGCCGCGCTCAGCAGTCTGTTATCAATCACTTCTGTTTTTTTTAGCTTCATGTTTCTTATTCACTATTAATATTGTCTCGGTTGTCTTTCGATAGCGTAAATATCATATTTTCGAACCCTGATTTTATGTAATACTCCTCTAGTAATGTGGGAATTGGTAGAAATTAAATTGTTTTATTTGTGCGGAAATCTTTCTTTGATTAACAATACAGTGAATATATTTTCAGATACTATTTATATGAGCTCCTCAAGGCTTTGGACTATTGCCACAGTATGGGAATCATGCATCGAGACGTGAAGCCACACAATGTCATGATCGACCATAAGAACAGGAAGCTACGTCTTATCGACTGGGGACTTGCAGAATTCTACCATCCCGGACAGGAGTACAATGTCCGAGTTGCTTCTAGATATTTCAAGGTCAGTCTGTCATACTATACCCAAACCAGCAGTGCGATTATGAATGCTCTCTAGGTGATAGCACCTTATTTACATGCTACTAACACTTTCTCTACTCCCTAGAGAGTGTTCAGAACTACACTGCAGGTGTCAGTTTTGGAATATTAGTAAAGTCCCTAATACAATTATTCCTAGTTTGGAATAGAGCAATCTCTTAATTTGTCTTCATTACCTTATACTTAATACTTAATGCTACAAGCGATTGTCCATGCTAAAATAGATCTACACAGGTCGCAGTGGTGTCAGGAGCTTCTTTGGAACTAATTGTATGTGTCCAGGTAGACAAAGAATACAATTGTGTCTGAAATAGAACCCCGGATGTGTGTTTTTGACTAGAAAAATGTTGCCCATGCCTGTCCTAGACAAATATTTTCAGTCATATTCAATAGTAACAAGATCTTTTAAGCTAGGGGCCATTACACACAAGTGTTTTTTTACATGCGATTTTTAGTTGTAGGAATAAAAAACAAGGGGATAAAAACAGTATTGGTTGGGTGGGTATTCAGTTATTAACAGTGCGCTGGATTTTTCAAATTTTTATATGGTGTTTCCCTGACTATTGTAATCTATACATGTATATACACTGCAACTCGGAGGAAAATTGGTAATCTGGTGCAGACTAGAGAAAGTTTGCCCATGCTTTCCTTGCATCTTTCCTCGCCATAATATAACGTGAAAATTATTTATAATTACTTTATACTAATACTTTAATGAGTCACTGAGTGTCATTTTTTTAAGCTCAAGGTCATACATTATACAGTCGAACTTGGTTATTACGAGGAAGATGGGACCAACTGAATTTGCTCGTTATAAGCGTTACCCATTATACCAGAGAAAGGTTGTTTTTTTAATCCAATCGCCATTGCATATAGTCACTAAGTAAACAAATAAAAATAAATATAGTTCACACTGATAATTGAAAAAATAAAACTATTAAGGAAAGTTATAATAAATGCTTACAAACATACTATTTTCTAAATTTAAAATGCAGATTAATAATAAACATTCTTATTTTCCACAATATTTGCACGTGGATAAGAAGATTTTTTACACACCTAAAGATTTTTGCGCCACATTATATTTAACGAATAATTGCTACTTTTTCAAGAATTGAGAGACATTTCCTCTTGTTAGTAGACATGTTTAAAATTCAAGGGTTAGTTTTTAACTGATCTGACATCACCCACTCGTACTGTTTATTATGCACTGACCATAAAACATTAAAAAAAACTAGAAAGCGTTGTAAAAGCCCTCAAAATAAGGATGTCATTTATAAACTACAAAAGAAGTTGTAAATTGTAATTGTGGTGCCAAGCCTGTACTTACAGGGTTCACAAAGCCCGGATTTTTTACACGCAATTTCAGCCATTTATGTGATATTTTTCAATTTTGTCGGCGTAAACACCAATTAGGTACTTAGACACTTATATAGTGACATAAACGTCTTCCGATCCTGATGCCCAGCCGCATAGGTCTTAAGTTAGCCGCCCGTTTAGATTTTATTACACAGGTTCTTCTTTTAAATTTTTTTATAAACGATTAAAGAATTTTTACTCAACTGTTGACAATATTTTTAATCGGTATGTCCGAGAAGTAGCTCGTTATTAAAGTGAATAAATGTATGGAGAAAACTGTAAACTAAAATGTCAATGAATGTTTCCTCGTTACATACGAGATCTCCCTATTTCTGTGATCGTTATAACCAAGTTCGACTGTATGAATTTTTCTAATTCACATTGCACATTTTTTCATGTACTTAACCAGTGTCTGTGTCTTACTTTTACTCGAGGACAATACAAACATAATTTATATTTTAATTTTTTTCTCTTTAAAAATCCATGAAATAAATTAGTAAAATGTACTAATTTGCCCATTAAAGTTGGACTTTAAAAATGCAAAAATAGTCCAGTTCCGATGAATCTTTTTAAATTTGTTTTTGGACTTAGCCCTGATGCAAATCCATTCAAACTACCGGGATAGAAGGTTCAGTAGTCCATGATCTGGGAACCATTGCCATTTCTTCCGATAAAGAAGTTTCTGAAATAACTTCTTCAATATATATTTTTTTTCTTTACTAACTTAGTACAGTTTGTGGAAACCTATCCTTGATTTTGAGTCTTTGCAATATGTCTGATCTTAACTAAAAATATGTATGTAGAGCTGTTGGTTTTCCCAATAAAATAAAAAATCCTGAGCAGAAGTTCCTTAAATGATGCCAATTTCTTCTGAATCCGATATTCTCAAAAAAGTTTTCTATCTTTATTTGGAATATGTATCAATCTTAATAAGTTTGTGTTCATCGGCAGGGTCCCGAGCTTCTGGTAGATTACCAGATGTATGACTACTCCCTGGACATGTGGTCGTTGGGTTGTATGCTGGCCAGTATGATATTCCGCAAGGAGCCTTTCTTCCACGGACACGACAACTACGACCAGCTTGTGCGCATCGCCAAAGTCCTCGGCACCGAGGAACTGTTTGAGTACCTGGACAAGTACCACATAGAACTAGATCCCAGGTTTAATGATATACTGGGAAGGTAAGCTGGAAA
Source organism: Micrasema longulum (assembly GCF_059751315.1). Classification (NCBI taxonomy): domain Eukaryota; kingdom Metazoa; phylum Arthropoda; class Insecta; order Trichoptera; family Brachycentridae; genus Micrasema; species Micrasema longulum. Next base: position 140,846 of record NW_028277966.1, read on the forward strand.
CAACCTTTTCAGTAACGAGAACAGTAAAAATAAATACTAACTTTTATATTGATTTGTTTGCATATAAATAGTTTTTTTTTTGTTTTTCTTTAACTTAACCGTAATCAATTAACTTTGGGGAATTCCACGTAAAGTAGGAAAATTACAATTTTGAATTTCCATATATCATCTCTAATTTAATAATAACAAATAGCTATCAGTGGGGAACGGTGATTTTATTTACAGGTAAGCTATAAAAAAAATATAAATTTGTACCTACATAGTACATAATATAATATAAGTAATATATACTATAAATTGCAATTTTTTTCTGTGGTTCTTGTGATACAACAACATCTCTCATTTATGAAATCAACTCAAACTACTATTATTATTAACTTCGTGATATATTATATTATGTAGCTATATACTTTAATACATAACTTTTATAAAAGTTTATAAAAAATAGCATAATGAATTCAGTAGATATTAGGTATGCCATTAAAATGTCAACTGCCCGATTTGTTCTAGAAAAAAAATGAATAATGCCTTAAACAGCCGCGTCGAGCACCACATGTCCTGAGATATGACTGCATGAAAGTAATGGTGGTCATACGTCAACTATATCATCTCAAAGAAAAATAGCCCTTAAGAAATAATGTTTGAAATGCTGTTTTCCAAATTGAGAATTTTGAAATAATTTGTGTACCTAATCTGCAATTTCACTCTAGGAAAAAAAACCACGACTTGGTTTAAGATGTTAAAAATATAGTACACTTATTTGTATGAAGAAATAAGCTGGAATAATCGGCTAGTTTCTTGGCTCACTACTGGCATTGGGCGTGTTTTATCAATATTTTATTTAAATTTATACAAACAGTGGCAATGATTTATAAGAAATAATAATTATTTGTTTGTTTTTCTGTAAATAAAGTTACTGTAAAACATTATTATTGATAGTAAAATATAATGGTTAGCTGCTCACAATTGCTTATATGGACTATTCACTCCTGATAGCTATTACGCTATATTATATATATTTTATAAATCTATATACAAAAATATTTTCAAAATAATAATGACCTTTTTGTCTTCACACAGAGTAAAGTAAATATTTTTATTAGGTATAACAAAGGCCTGTCCCACCAGTCACAATTTGTTTTTTGTTATTTTTTTCTGAAACTGTTTATAGACTTCTATTTTATCATGACATAAGTGATCAATATTGCATGCTTTAAAATGCAAAAACAAATTCTCATTAATATCGAGTAGTTTGGCTTAAATTCATCTTCAAATGCTCAAAGGTAGAATAGTGGCATTTCCCACTGCCCCACGAGTCACATTCATTCAAATAATAATTACACAGAACATGTCGTCGGGTTTCTGACAAGTTGGTAACTAACATTTCACTAATACTACTACCATCACGCTATTTCCTCTAGGGGTAGGCAGAGAGAATGGACCGCCACACACGTCTATCCTGGCATACATTCCTGGCTTCTTCCACATTCATACATCTTGTCATACATGCCCTTCGGTTCTGTCTGCTTTTGACATGACCAGACTTAAGATTTTGGTTTATCTGATCATGCCACGTCTTCCTCGGTCGTCCTCGTCTCACGTTACCGTTCATTTTATTTATTTAATTTATTTTTTTCGCGCCACAGGCCAGGAAGCCCAATTACTGTGGTGAATTACATCACAAAACTCCCAGGCTTGAGAAAAATCACATTGAATTTTTGTGTTCTCACCAGGAATCGATCCCGGAACCTTCTGTGAGTGAATCAAGCCTCTTGACCACTACACCACGGAGGCCGTCTATTTTCGCCATGTATACTTGTTTTACCATTCTTTCGTTGTCCATTCGTTCTATGTGACCAAACCATCTCAGAGACCCTTTCTTAATCTTATCAATTATACTTGACTCAGATTTACACTCTTGCCTGATTTCATCATTCGTAACCCTGTCATACATTGATTTCCCACACATTAGTCTAAGAGATCGCATTTCAACCGCGTTCACTCGGCTTTCATCTTTCCTCTGTCAGTTCCGTGTTTCACTTCATTTATTCGTACAAATATACATATTACAAAAAAATAATAACGTTTCCCAAATTCTGAGGCCGAGAGCATATTGCACTTTTAAAGTTTAAATAAAACTCATCCCAAATCATCAATTCAAATAAAATAATCTTTTTATTTACTTTATAAACAAACATTATTTGATTTAATTTTTCGATAATTTACCAACTTGTTCCAGAAACCCGACCATATTTACTGTTTTTCTTTTTCTTGAAAGCAACATAATAAAATGGTTCTTTATCTTGTTTTAAAAACAATATTTTACTATTTTAAATATGTCTATCTTCGGTCACCCCTTTCTGGTTTAATTTTATTATCTGGCAGTATTCCGGATAGTAGCTCAATATCTGGCAACTACCTATTATTCATCAAACTGCAAAAAATTCATGAAATCAACCCCACTAAAATGACTTATCGATATCGACTGTGTTTGGAAAAAGGATGTTACCCTCATTATTTGAAAAATTGTCTTTTTTTTTTGCATAAAAACTCAACACAGAAAATTTTTGATAAACATTTTCGATTTCCGGGTCAAATTCTTTTTCTAGTATAAACTCAACACAGGAAAGTTTAAATGCAATTTTTTTTTTTTAAATTAAGAATACATTTGCGAGAAATGAATAAATCACAAGGGGTGGAACTGCCCAAAACCATTATAATTATTTAATTGATAAACTATATTGATATGCAACCTATTGATGACTGTTCGATAAGTGGTCATAAAAAATATCATAAAATATTTTAACCATTTTATTCCCATTAAAAGTTAATTTTTTAACTAGGAGAGAAATTTAGTATCCAGTTTAGGGGTTCGCCGAATATCAACTACTTTATATGTTAAGAGGATGTGCTGTCTGACGTTTCTTCACATGAATGTATTCCCATATTTTCTCCCTGGATCATGGCACTAAAGCGATAATTTTTTACACACTAAATATCCACCATTGGCATGTTTCTATTGTTTTTTTTGTTGTTGATAAATTGCCTTTTATAGAAGCTAGGACCATACAAAAACCCTTAAAAATGCCTAGTTTTATCTGCTGTCTTCAGACATACGGGATACAAATGTTTTTTTTTTGATACCCTATTTTCATAGATAAATGATTATATTGAAATAAAACTCGATTGCAGACATTCTCGCAAGCGGTGGGAGCGCTTCGTGCACAGTGAGAACCAGCACCTGGTGACCCCCGAGTCACTAGACTTCCTGGACCGGCTGCTGCGCTACGACCACTACGAGCGCTTCACGGCTCAGGAGGCCATGGAGCACCCCTACTTCTGTGAGTGTGCCACCCCACCCCTCCCCGCCCTGCACCAAAGTAGAGTAACACTAACCCACTCCCTTGTTGCAGACCCCGTGGTGAAGGAGTTAGGTCGCATGGCCAGTACCAACTCGCCCACGCCCAGTGCTATGCAAGGCCCGATCCCCGCAGCCGAGTGAGAAGAGAGCTCGCGTTGAGCCATAGTGGGCTCGTGTACGGATATAGAGTCGCGCTAGGAAGAGACAATATAAATTAGAATGATTGATTTTCAAATAACATATGTTTATTATATAGAATCTTAAAAAGTGTTTCTGGCTAAAATGAAATATTTAAAAAGAAATCATTTCGGGTTAAATAAATATACGGTTTCTGTTAACGATTGATTGGTAACTTACTTTATGCGGTAACATTTTAGGTTTGAACATATTTTAGCGAGAAAGTACCGAGACGGAGTTTGTCCACTTCCTTAATGCAGTCTGTGTACTTTCTTCCATCCGATTTGTGCACTTTAATGTTTTGCATTTATATCTTTAGTGTTGATATTGTAATTATTTGTAATATAACAACCGTTTGAACGTATGCCTGCGAGCTGTTACGTTATAAATATATAACCCGTTAAAATTTTGTATTTATCTAGTAGAAACTGTAGATAGGGGTGAAGATAGAGTAAGTGCATAAATACAAAATTTTAGCATCACCGGTCGCTGACTATTGTCTGTCAGATACATATTGTTACAATGGTGCTGGGCACATTGTCTTCTGTACTGACTGTTTTACTCGGAGCTCGGATCTAGTGACTCCCGCTTGCGGTGGAAGTATATTCACACTTCATTTCTTTCAAAACTATTTTTGTAAGCCTTTCGCAACATAGCGAAGACATATAATACTATATACAGCAAAAGTCCATTTATTTGAAATTCAGGGGACCAAATTTTGCAAGAAAATAATTCGATATATGAATTAAGTATACAATCGCAAAAAAATGAATTTACGCATCAATGTACGATAGCTGGAACAAATGGTCATTAATTCTAAAAGTAATTTCAGGACAAAATATTTCAACAATATTGAGAATATTTCAGTGGTACAATTAACTAGTGACATTTTCGTCATGGACCGTATATGAAAAACATTAATTTAAATAACACTTTAAAAAAACTTATATATGGTTACCTTTGTACAGAAACCATTAGTATTCCAAATAATGGAGAACAACAGTTCTATTAAAGTAACAATAATGTAGATAAATAATTCCCTTTTTTGTTTGAATTGTTTAAAAATGATTAATTGATCAGGTTTTTGGGTGTTGCCAGCAAAATAATATCAGATAGAATTCATGATTACCTTGAGTCGGGAAAACTACGAGTTACACTCTTCGAATGAGCAATAGAATTTTATAAAAAGTTAATTTCGGGACCTATAAACGGCGAAAATTTTAGAATTACGAATTATCGTAGTTCCTATAAATGGACTTTTACTGTAATACAATGAATTGACCACGTTAAAAAGATTGTTCCCATGTGTTGGACATCCATGGAAGGAATCTTCCCCAAACTGACACCAAGTAGAGGACTCGGGTAATGTTCACAATTGATGAGAAGGATATATTTTTGAAGTGATCAGAAGTTTTTAAAAATTAATTCAATTAATAAATGAAATAACAGTGCTACACATCAATTGTACATTACCGTGTGATTAATTTAGATAGTTTTTGTTTTCTAATCGTTACAAATGTTAAACGTCTATTTAAGATAAAATGGATTACAGTTCTTACTGCAAAATACTTTCTGTCTGTCGGCCTCTCGGGAGTAGTCCCCCAGTCTATAGCGGAACACTCGGGAAGCTTGTTATATTCCCGGCAGCCGAGAGGCGCAGGCGGGAAGTGGCTTGTACATATAGTATGATGTATATTGTTTCTTTACTGGTATTCCTAAGTTACTCCCTCGTGTACCGACTGGTAGAGGAAAAGTTGCGACGCACTTGTGACTATATTTGTGTGTACGACGTAACCAAATGGAGAATTGTGCTAAACTTATATAACCCTCACATTATTATTGTTATGAAGCAGCTTTCCTCTTGGAGACATTTAATTTTAATTGAAATCTGAAACAAAGCTTGTAACAAACATAAGAACCGATCTAAAGTAAAATAAACAGTTTTTCATGTACACAATTTGTAGTCAATTTTGAATAATGTTTACAAAATACCCCACTATGTTTTACTATAGTAGATCTTAATAAAGTAGCCTTCTGGTTTCCCAATGTTCTCTTCATTCCATTAGGTGAATCCCCATGGTGGACATACTATACATAGAACCATCTGTGCAAATATTATGTAAGTAGCAAAATATATCATCTTTATTTACCATGTATGAAGCGAAGCGTAATCGTATGCAAAAAATCAAAATCCACAAATCAACCACTATCTACCCCTGCGAGAAGATTCAGAATAGAACCCTAGGTGAAAATAACCAACTGACAAAACGGTCAAACTATTGTATTTAAAGTTTTAACTTTGAGCTTTTTGCTTAATCTTTTTTACTAAACTGTCTTGATATTTTCAATTAGCACGGATATTTAGATTAGAAAAAGGGGCTTTTGGATTAGTATACCGATACAGAAATGCAATATATGTATATTATGCAAGCAATGGGTTTACTTCACCATTGGAATGTCAGTTAATTCACTTAACCTGCAATGGGCTCATATGCACAGTAGCAAGCTTCAAATAGAGGACACCAGACATTAAAAAGAGACTGCCCGCTTTGTAAAGCGTCGTGTTTGTCATTCATACAGATACCGGACTCTTGTGACAGAGATGACGCTACAAAGTCGACAGTCTCTTAAGTCCAATGTACTTTATTTACTGTTCATCCTATTCCTAGCATTTACTAAACAATATCGATTGACATGTTCACCCCCTGGCCTATTATCAGGATAGTTAAGAGAATATTTTGGTTACCCTATTTTTTTTAACTTTTTTTTAAACTTTTTTTTAGTCTGCTTCAACTTTTCTATAGCTTCCTAATATAATTTATTTGCACACTGAAACATTACTGATGGAACAGGATTCTCATATTTATCTCTCATTTTTCCTACGACTGCCTTGCCCAATTTTAGTATCAAGCTATAGTAGGAGTCGGTCCTGTTTTTATGGCTCATCGGGAGATAAGTCTACCGGAAAAAAACTTATAAGCGAAACAGAATCCTATCCCAACTGGAGCAGTCTTGGATTCGAGATTTGCGGGACAGTATGTTTTTACTTTTATCTCTTACTGGTGGGCTCAATTTTTGACCATGATTACATACTTAAGTTTTGTTCATCTTGCCGATACAAATAAAATAAAAGTTTCTATTCCTATTTTCTTTGACATTGATTAGAAAGCTTGAGATTCCTATCTTACCAAATGTTTTTCACTTCTTAAACTTCTGTTATATGTATGCAATGAACGGTATAATATTTTGGTAGTTGTACATTATGTAATAAAATTTTACTTTTTTTCTCTAGTGTTTAGTGTGTAATTTTAGCTTTGCACACAATTGTTATGAGCAAAAGTTTGGATGCAGTTATTCTATGCACCATTACGACACAAGTATCTTCATTACTATCCAAACTCAATATTTGGCATAACAATTTCTTGGAAAACTAAGTATAAAAATACATAAGATAATTAGCCATATGCCTCGGGTATCGGTAATATGGTTATTTATTGTATTCTTTGAACATGGTTGACAAATTATCAGACTAATGTAATTTTGTGTCTGATATTATTAAGCTATTTCTCGAGACTTTTACAAATGAACTTTGCGAAAACATTACTGTTTAAATAATTTCACCAAATACCATATTTTACAATAGAATAATCCAAAGTATTTTGAATTTGATTTAAATTTAACCATCATTTTGAGAAAAGTTTTCTAAATGAATGTTCAATAGTTTGTATGTTTTGTAAATAATAAAACGAAATATAAAAATATTTATAATTATCAAATATTACAGCAAAAAGTCTTGAATCTGGCTTCTTGTATTCTTTAGAGACTTTTTTACTTCTATCGATGAAAATAATTTCTGTGGTAACAAGGTGACGTCTTTCACATCCATTATGATAAGCCTACAGCTGTAGCATAGAAAGTTTTCTATTTCTGATCTCTTCAGGTCCTGGGATGGTTTACAAGTGCAGTCACCACATTTTGGTGGTTCTTCATCTTTTCCTGATCGACAGTCTGGTTTGAGCGGATTGGACATCAATCTGGAATAATCTGTCGCTTGAAGAGCGGAGCAGGCCACATTTTGTGTGTCTAATTGAGACTGTAAAGATAAAATACACAAAAATGTACTCATGCTAAAAAAAAATATGAAATATTGGGATTTATGAAAATATTTCAATAAAAAATGAGAAAAATATGCGATATACGAGTTAACATAGCTGAAGAAACGCACTATCTTTAGGCAAAACAAGAATCAGGATTATGATGTATTAACTTATATGTACATACAAGTTATTAATTAAAAATACTCTGGACTATCAAGATTCCATCAACAATTGTCAATAAAAAATTAAAATAAAAAAAAAACAGGATTATGTTACTGAGGTTAGATAAACAGACGTAAATTAATTTGATAATTATTACAAAATATCGTAGGTAAAAATGCTAAATGACTGATGCGTCAAAAATAATTTTACGGGAGAGTTGATGAAAGATTATTAAAATTAAAAATTTGCATAACTTCTTTTTTTATCAAACAATTAAGGTAAAGACAGGTATTATGAAAAACTAGCAAATAAAAACAGATTTTAATATTAACCTAAATGATAATTTGTAAATTGTGAGGTAAATTCATTGATTTATGAACGTCGTACGAGAGGGTTTTTTTTAAAATTATATTAACACAAAAATTTACATCTTATATGCATGGGTATCCGCTCAAATGACGCAGTTTAAAATGCTGAGAAAAGTATAAAATAACTAAATTTTGGTTACAGTGACACATAAATCACTTAGCTCTTTTACTGTCAATATTAAATTACAGATAAAGAATTTTTAAAAAAATTATATACTAGCAAAAAACAGCAGCTGTCGCCGACTGTTACATGCTAGAAAATTCAGGCCTCGGTTGATTAGGTTCTCAGTCCTAGAATTATCGCCCCTTTAGGCCTCATAATGTATTTTAGTTGTTTTGGCGCAATATAAATGTAATAAAGAAGAATCTGTCACTCAAAATAATGCGAGGGAGCGAGATGTTTTTTCAGGATGAAAAGTAGCAATATTTATCAGATCTCTGGCTATCCCTATATAAAAAAAACACATTGATCGGTAGCTCCGCTGCGACATGAAAGAAACGTAAACAAACACACTTTCGTGTTTATAATATTAGTATGGTTACAATATCTTTAGTTTGTCCAAATGTTTGTTGACAAAAGTTTGGATCTCACCCCTAGGGAGTTAAGAAATATGGATGTTCAAACATTAGGAAAAATGGTGAATTGTACACGGTGTATAAAGTGGTCACTGAAACCAGCCAATGATGGATCATAAGCCATGTAAACTTGACTTCCATATTTCCTTCTCTGTTGATATCTGTACCTCCGAGGCAGACGGATGCAAATCTTGAATTTGATGAAATGACATTTTTATTTTCATATCCAGTTTATGATCATGCCCATTGATTTGGAAGACATGCAAGTCTTACAATGAAAGAACCAATATATTAAGATACTAAAAATACAAATTAATATTATAAATTATTAGAAACGACTTCGAGAAAGTAGATTCTTTAGGCTTGTGTTGAACATTTGACGGTTGGATTTGCATCCGGCTGCCTGAGAGTATGAGTTTGGTGGCATGTGAACAAAGAAAAAAAAACACTAGAAAATAGGTTATCCTAGTGAAGACGCATAAATCAATGTTATAAAATAAATAATATATTTCATCATTTAAAAAAATCCTATTCCTAAGCAAGCATCGTGAGAAAGGTAGGCTGAATATTGTGATCGACAGTGATTTGTAAATCTACATATTTTTATGTTATGAATATTTTTAATTTATGATTATAGCTGTTTTCTTGTGGCAGTTTGTTCCAACATCTGTGATCCCCTTTGTTCAGGAAGTGTGTTGACCCGTTTGAGATTGTTCCCACTAAGTTGAAGATCCTGTTTTAGCTTTGAAATAAAAACATTTAAATATTGACGTTTAACATTAAATTATTTCTTGCATACCTACTTGACATTGTGTCTGAGAAGGGTTTTTAAATATAAAATGTAAAGTGATTTTTGAATACTGTTTTTTTTTTTTAATTTGTCAAAAATGACTGATTCAACAACAACAAACCATGAAGCCGTTTCCCCGTAAGGGTAGGCAGAGAGGATAGAACGCCACAACACTCTATCTTTGTGTACATACTGTTTGTTTACCTAATAAAATAAATAAATCTTTGCATACAGATCTCGCTTCCTCTACATTCATACATCTTCTCATGCACGCACGCCGATTATTCCGACTTTTGACATGTCCATCTTTAAGTATTTGTTGGATTTGGTCATGCCATGTCTTTCTTGGTCTTCCTCTATTTCTGCATCCATCAACATTCGCATTGTAAATATTCTTAGCCGTTCTCTCTCTGTCCATTCGTTCTACATGTCCAAACCAGCGCAGAGCTCCTTGCTTGATTTTGTCGATAATGCTTGTCTCAGCCTTACATAATGTACGGATCTCAACATCTGTGCATATATCGTACATAGTTTTACCACACATTCGCCTGAGAGATCGCATTTCGACAGCATTCAGCCTACTTTCATCCCTGTTTTTCCAAGTCAATACTTGGCTCCCATACATCAGGGACGGGACCAGGACTACGTTGTGAATTGCCAATTTTGCCTCTTGTGACAAGCATTTATTTGCCAAGGTTGATTTAAGTGCACCGTTCACTCTGTTCCCGGCACTCACCCTCCTTTCAATATATTTCTCAGTCATTCCATCTCTAGTGAACATACTTCCCAGATACACAAATTCCTTTACTTGTTTTAGTATAACTCCATTCACAGTGATTTCACATTTAGTCATACATTCATTTCTTTCAAAAACCATCACATTCGATTTATCGACATTCATCAGCAAATCGCTTCTCTTGAATACATCGTACCTTTGTTACCAAGAATTGCTTGTAGACCTTTGTTACCAAGACCTTTGTTACCAAGAATTGTTGTTAGCAAGGAGTACAGCATCGTCAGCATACAAAAGACAATTGACTTTTAAATCACCCATTTTTGCTCCCATTCTTAAGCCTTTCAGTTCTTTCATGCAGTTATCGATATACACATTGAACTATTTGATCCATACATCCTCTTCCATTCATAAAACCGCTCTGAATATCCCAACCCACACTCTATCCTTTGTAACTTTTCTTACTCTCTCAATCAGTATTCTTCCATACATTTTGCCAACAGCGCTCAAAAGGCTGATTGCTCTATAATTTCCGCATTCTACTCTTGAACCTTTTCCCTTGTATAGAGGCATAACAACAGCCCTTCTCCAGTCTGGAGGAGTGTATTTTTCCTCTAAACATCGGTTGAAAAGTTTGTGCAGCCATACAAAAATTATTTCACCGCCCGCCTTTATAAATTCTGTAGCAACATTATCAAAACCTTGCGCTTTTCCATTCTTCATATATTTGGCAGCAATTCTTATTTCTTCCATTCTTATCTCTGTCGTACCATCATATGCATTTAAACTTACCTGAGGAGGTGCTGCAGTGCTTATATTTCCTGTATGTGTTTCATACACCTCCTCAAAGTATTCCTTCCATCTTGTTTTTATTCCACTATCATTCGTCACCATTTTCCCATCTTTTCCTTTTATAGCTGTCATACATCCACTTTTATTACTGTTTCGGGAATTTTTCACCGCTTTCCAGAATATCTTTATATTTTCTTGGAAGTTCTCGGTCATTTTGATTTCCTCTTTTTCTTTCAACAATTTCTTTTGTTCACACACACCTTGTTTCACTCTCTTCTTACATTCATTATATATGCTTTTTAATTCTGCATACCTACTACCAATCGCTTTATTCACTGTCAGCAGATTTAACCATGCTTCCTTCTTTTCTTGCACTATTTTTTTTATTCCATCGTCCCACCAAGCATCACCTTTCTTTCTTCCTTGTTTCGTTATACCGCATACTTCCATCGCAGATTCACACATACCATTTTTCAAACATTCCCACATTGCATCAATACTCGTATTTTCCACACATTCATCAATCAGTCTAAGATTTACGGCCCTTTCAAATTTATCTTTTATGCAATCATTTTGGAGTTTTTCAACTTTGACTCTAGAAGGCGACTGCATATTGCGGGTCTTGAACCGTCATCCTTGAAACAAGATTACTCTTGATACCACCAAGAAGTGATCTGTTTCCATTTCGTCTCCTCTGTACACCCGCGTATCCACTGTCACAGACTTCAATCTAGAGTCAATGACTACAAAGTCGACAATAGATCTTTCATTGCCTCTCTCCCGCGTATACTGGTGGATTTTCTAATGATCGAAAAATGTATTTGACACAAAAAGATTTCATTCCAGACATACCTCTAGCAGTCTTCTTCCATTATCATTCTGTTTTCTATCCCCGAACATGCCTAGGGCTGACTGCATCCCGTCTCTTCGAGTTCCCACCCACCCATTCAAATCTCCCGCAAGTATTACTCTCTCACTATCTTTTTTTCCATTCATTACATTCATCACACTTGTCCAAAACTTATCCTTCTCAGATTCGCAGTCGAAATTCACAGGAGCATATCCTATTTTTAAAATAATACCTGTCAATCCAATCTTGAATCTGACAAACATAAGTATAGAACTTATAGGGACATCTCTTTCATACACTCTCTGGGCGATAAAGCTGATTATTTATTTATTAGCTATGTTTAAATCCACAAATTTGGAATAACCAGTGACTGGTTTCATCACTTTTGCGACATCTTCGAGACTGGTATTCTTTTTTAATTACTAAAACTTCGATAACTTAAGAATAAAGAAATGAGACCGAACAAATTTTTTAAACAAAAAAAAACAGTGATATTTTAATAACTCACCAAACACAAAGCGCACATATCTTCTTCAGAAGTGTTATTGATGGAAATATTCTCCATTTTTTCCCCGGTTCGAAGAACAGTAGAAATTGTAGCTGGAAAATTTTCTTGTAGATCGTTGACAAACTTCTTTGTTAAAGATTGTATACAAGCATATGGGTTGTCATCAGTGGCTAACGATATATGAGGTAAATGTGATATGCAATTAATTTTTATAAAATTATTTAAATCGTCTGATGTGAAATCTCTCATTGGTCTGAGAACTTTTATATTATCTCGTGCATCGCAAAAACCCTTGAAGAAAAAAATTGAAATTTTAGCATTTACACAAGTAAAAAAAGCTATTACATGAGGACCGTTTTCACAAAGCGAAATATTTACGAAAAGTAACATTTTCAAGAGGTTTTTTTCATGATAAAAAAATAACCACCGACTAGGATTTTAACAAAATTAAAAATACTGTTTTATAGAAATTCTACATCCTAACTGTGTATCCTAACTATACGGGAAATCAATAATATAGAATAAGTGGAACTGTTCATAACAAAAATCCAACCTTTTTAAATTTCTCCAAAAATGATATTTACATGATATTTTGTGATACGAATGTATAAAGTTGACTTGTGTTAGGAATATAACAGACATATAAGTTTACTTTTGCGTGAAATCATTAATATATATATATTTTTTAATATTTTATATACCTATCATATGTTATTTTTAAAATATTTTTATATTATTACACAATTAAGGGTATTATTTGCAAACACCGCTTGTTCCAATATACTTGTATTGGAAAAAGTAAGCAAATAATACTCTCAATTAAATGATAATTTGATCCAATTAAAATCACTGCAACTTTGTACATATATGATTTTGCTAAAATTTTATTTGACCAATCGATGGATCTCACATAGAAGAATCAATTTCTGTCAAAAAACACATGTTGGTTTTTTTTTTAGATTATTATTAATATATTAATTTTAAGCGAGCAGCTTTAAGCTGACGTGCTTAAATCTACTTTAATGAAAGTTAGCAGTTGGCGCACTTTAACTTTTCCGAAAAAAATCTAGTCCATTTTTAAACCCATTGAGACTACACATTAAGATCAGCTCTTGTGGGACCTTATCCGAACCACCAACAACCCTATTGCTCAAGAAATGCTTCCGTGGACTTAGATTGAATCTCGTTTTCTCCAGCCTGAGACTGGCCTCGAAGATGAGTATCATGTTTAAGCTTGAACATGGGACCCAAATTTGGGCCGTTATAGTGACTATTGAGTATCTTGTATGTCTCTATCAGGTCACTCCTTCCTCGCCATTCCTGCAGTGTTAAATGATAAAAGATGTTTCACTTTGTGGAAATAGTCTTCAATTGTGGTTTGAAGCCTTTGTCCTTAATATATATTCAAAATGAATGAGATCCGTACTGTTATCGTGGCATACAATCTATGTTCTGAGACCTTACACATGGTGGGTTAACTACTCTAATACTACTAGAACTTATCTCCGCTTGATTTCCTTTTCAGGATTTTTACCCGAGCCGAACAGACCCGTCCAGGGTTCTGGTTC